>NW_027650103.1:115000-172022 GCF_965287045.1 Carcharhinus amblyrhynchos | reverse complement strand
ACTGCCTCTGGCAGCTCGTTCCAGACACTCACCACCCTCTGGGTGAACAAAATTGCCCCTCTGGACCCTTCTGTATCTCTCCCCTCTCACCTTAAACCTCTGCCCTCTAGTTTTAGACTCCCCTACCTTTGGGGAAAAGATATTGACTATCTCGCTGATCTGTGCCCCTCATTATTTTATAGACCTCTATAAGATCACCCCTCTACGCTCCAGAGAAAAAACTCCCAGTCTATCCAGCCTCTCCTTATAACTCAAGCCATCAAGTCCCGGTAACATCCTAGTAAATCTTTTCTGCACTCTTTCTAGTTTAATAATATCCTTTCTATAATAGGGTGACCAGAACTGTACACAGTATTCCAAGTGTGGCCTTACCAATGTCTTGTACAACTTCAACAAGACATCCCAACTCCTGTATTCAATGTTCTGACGATGAAACCAGAGCATCAGACCCTCCCCTCCCAATCTATCCCTGCAACCGTTCACATTTAGCACGGCCAATCCCCTCTAACCTGCACATCTTTGGACACTAAGGGACAATTTAGCATGGCCAATCCATCCTAACCTACACATCTTTGGACACTAAGGGACAATTTAGCATGGCCAATCCACCCTAACCTGCACATCTTTGGACACTGAGGGACAATTTAGCACGGCCAATCCACCCTAACCTGCACATCTTTGGACACTAAGGGACAATTTAGCACGGCCAATCCACCCTAACCTACACATCTTTGGACACTAAGGGACAATTTAGCATGGCCAATCCACCCTAACCTGCACATCTTTGGACACTAAGGGACAATTTAGCATGGCCAATCCACCCTAACCTACACATCTTTGGACACTAAGGGACAATTTAGCACGGCCAATCCACCCTAACCTACACATCTTTGGACACTAAGGGACAATTTAGCACGGCCAATCCACCCTAACCTACACATCTTTGGACACTAAGGGACAATTTAGCATGGCCAATCCACCCTAACCTACACATCTTTGGACACTAAGGGACAATTTAGCACGGCCAATCCACCCTAACCTACACATCTTTGGACACTAAGGGACAATTTAGCACGGCCAATCCACCCTAACCTACACATCTTTGGACACTAAGGGACAATTTAGCACGGCCAATTCCCCCTAACCTACACATCTTTGGACACTAAGGGACAATTTAGCACGGCCAATTCCCCCTAACCTACACATCTTTGGACACTAAGGGACAATTTAGCACGGCCAATTCCCCCTAACCTACACATCTTTGGACACTAAGGGACAATTTAGCACGGCCAATCCACCCTAACCTACACATCTTTGGACACTAAGGGACAATTTAGCACGGCCAATCCACCCTAACCTACACATCTTTGGACACTAAGGGACAATTTAGCACGGCCAATCCACCCTAACCTACACATCTTTGGACACTAAGGGACAATTTAGCACGGCCAATCCACCCTAACCTACACATCTTTGGACACTAAGGGACAATTTAGCATGGCCAATCCACCCTAACCTGCGCATCTTTGGACACTAAGGGACAATTTAGCACGGCCAATTCACTGGCGAACTGGTGCGGTGACAATAATCTCTCCCTCTATCTCAACAATTTGAAGGAGATTGTCATCGACTTCAGGAAGTGTAAAGGAGAACATGCCCCTAGAACATGCCCCTGTCTACATCAATTGAGATGGGGTAGAAAGGTCGAGAGAGCTTCAAGATTTTAGGTGTCCAGATCACCAACAACCTGTCCTGGTCCCCCCCACGCTGACACTATAGTTAAGAAGCCCCACCAACGCCTCTACTTCTCAGAAGACTAAGGAAATTTGGGCATGTCCGCTCCGACTCTCACCAACTTTTACAGATGCCCCATAGAAAGCATTCTTTCTGGTTGTAATCACAGCTCGGTCTGGGCTCCTGCTCTGCCCAAGACCGCAAGGAATACAAAAGGGGTGGTGAATGTAGCCCCAATCCCATCACACAAACCAGCCTCCCATCCACTGACTCCGTCTACTCTTCCCGCTGCCTCGGGGAAAAGCAGCCGGGATAATTAAGGACCCCCCCCACCCCACACACCCTGGACATTCTCTCTTCCACCTTCTTCTGTCGGGAAAAAGATACAAAATCTGAGGTCCCGTACCGACCGACCAAGAACGCTTCTTCCCTCTGCTGTCAGACTTTGGAACGGACCTACCTCGCATTAAGCTGATCTTTATCTCGACCCAAATTATAACTTTCCTTCTCTATGAACGGTAATGTTTTGTCTGTGTAACGCACAAGAAACAATACTGTGCACCGTATCCTGCTACATGTGACAATAATAAATCAAACCAAATCCTCTTCCTTCTCCCCTCTGTACTCTATGAACGGTATGCTTTGTCTGTAGAGCGTGCAAGAAACAATACTTTTCTCTGTATCCCGATACACGTGACAATAATAAATCAAATCAAAATCATATCTTTGTGTTGAAGATCACACTGCGATGTTGGAAGATCAGAACCTTGGGAGATTATCACGCCTTCTTAACCACCCGATCCTGCTACCTTCAGGGATCAGGGACAGATGTGAGCATTACGAATATATTGGGAACACAGTGTGGTCTACAGGAATGACACCTGGAAGGCTAAGTGGTGATTTGATCAAAGTCTTTGCGATATTAACGGGGAAATGCAGGTGTGGGGGGGGGGTTAGATAAGATAACCCTGCCATCTCCACCATCAAATTACTCCAGATAAATTACATCCACCTAAATCCTCTTTGAAGCTCTCAGACTCCCACTGCGCTCACACAGCAGAATTAGTCCATATAAATTACATCCGCCGCATTATTCTTGTCAATGGCTGGCCTAGCAAACACCCCTTCCTCCCACAGTTGGATTAGTCCATATGAACAGCATCCGCCACTGCACTATCCTCGCTGATGCCGTTCTGCCACACCTCCGTCCTCCACCCCCCCCCATCAGATTAGTCTGTATAACTGCATCTGCCATAATACCCTCCGAATCCACACTGCCCACCACTGCACTATTTTGTTGAAAGCAAATAATCTCGTCGAGGCACACTCTGCCACTTCCCCCTCCAAACTGCACCAAATTACTCCACATAAACCGCATCCGCCACAGTATCCTCGTTGACGTCTTCCGCCACCGCACCACCCAACACTGCATTAGACCAAATAAACTGCATCCGCCACAATAACTCGTCGTCACCCTCTGACACCCAACCACCGCATTCATCCATATGAACCACGTCCATCACAACACCTCATTGATGTCCTCCACTACACACCCTGCACCTGCAGTGAATTAGTCCACAAAAACAGCATCCACCACACTAACCTCGTTGACATCCTCTGACCCACCCGGCCCCCCCCACTGAATTAGTCCACATCAACCTCATCCACCCACCGCGTTACCTTTGTCGCTGCTTCCGTTGGCACGCCCACCGAATTAGTCCACATAAACTGCAAACCGCATCCGCCAAATTTACTTATCGCTGCCTCCGATGGCCCCCCCCCCATTGAATTAGTCCACATCAACCTCGTCCACCGCGCTGCCTTTGTCATTGGCTCTGATAGCCTCCTCCACCGAATTAGTCCACATCAACCTCATCCGCCACACTGCCTTCGTTGTCACACACCGATGGCCCCCCTCCACCGAATTAGTCCATATCAACCTCATCCACTGCACTGCCTTTGTCACCACCCCCGATGGCCTCACCCCACCGAATTCGTCCATATCAACCTCATCTGCCACATTGCCTTTGGTGCCACACACCAATGGCCCCCTCCCCACAGAATTAGCCATATAAACCGCATCCACCAAAGTAACTTTGTCGGTATAGCTTTGTTTTTGCCCTCTGATGCCCCCCCTCCCCACCGAATCATTCCATATAAACTGCATCCACTACACTACTCTCATTGACCACTTCTGACCTCCCCCCCACCAAATTAGTCCAGATACACCAATTGGTTCCCAATCTACCTTCAGAAAGATGGCCGCCTCAACCTTTCACCCTCATTCAAATCAATAGGAATCTACCTTAACAAAGATGGCCGTCACTCACCTCTCCATTCAAATAGGAATCTACCTTAACAAATATGGCCGGCCTCAACCACCCCCTCATTCAAATCAATAGGACTCAACCTTAATAAATATGGCCGCCTGAACCACCTCACCCCCCCATTCAAATCAATAGGAATCTACCTTAACAAAGATGGCCGACACTCACCTCCATTCAAATCAATCGGGTTCTACCTTAACAAAGATGGCCGCCTGAACCCCTCAACCCCATTCACATCAATAAGAATCTACCTTAACAAAAATGGCCGCCTGTACGACCTCCTCAACCCTATTCAAATCAATAGGAATTTACCTTACCAAAGATGGCCGCCAGGCTGCCTTACCTCCTTCAATTCAAGACAATAGGAGTCGACCTTAACAAAGGTGGGCGCCAGATTCCCACAAACCTCCATTCAAAGCGAAGGGAACATACCTTATCAAAGATGGCCACCTGAACACCTCCGCCCCATTCAGATCAATAGTAAGCTACCTTAACAAAGATGCCGCCAGGCCTCCCTCGCCTCCATTCAAATCAATAGGAACCTTCCTTAACAAAGATGGCCGCCAGACTACCACACCTCCATTCAAATCAACGGGAATGTACCTTATCAAAGATGGCCGCCGGCCTCCCTCACTCCCCGCCTTTCAAAGCAACAGAATAAATCTTAACAAAGATGGCCGCCAGTCTCCCTCACCACCTTTCAAACCAATAGGTATGCAATCTCCCTCAACAAAGATGGCGACCGGAACAATTCGCTCCCCATTCAAACCAATAGGTTTCCACTGGATCCTGAGAAAGATGGCCGCCAGAGACCATGCCCCACACAATAAAAAAAAATACTCTCGCTACCCTTAAAAACCGCACGATGTGTTTCACTGGGGAGGAGGAGGTCGAGGCAGCTCACAAAGATGGCGGGGTCCAGCAGCAAGATGGCGGCACATCTGCCCCTGACAAAAATGGCCACCGCCTCCGTAGCAAAGTATAGAGATGTTGGACCGAGGGAGTCGGGGAGGCTAGCCCCTTACAAAGATGGCCGACATCGATAAAGATGGCCGGCCATCACTCAGGGCGACTGAGTGGGGCGAGATGCCCTGTACAAAGATGGTCTCCCGCTCCTGCCAAAACAATGGGATGTTGGTGTGAGCGAGAGTTTTGCCCCTTACAAACATGGCCGCCACTCATAAAGATGGTCGTCCAATTCCGATGGGCGTGGAGACGGCGACCAGTACCCTGCAGAAAGATGGCCGCCTGCTCCTTTGCTATCTAAAGGGATGTTTCTGGGAATGAGTGCCGCCCCTCACAAAGATGGCCGCCACTGACAGAAAGGCCGCCCAATTCTGATTGACGTTGAGTGGCATTCAATGCCCTGCACAAATATGGCCGCCTGCTCCATGCAGCCAAAGGAGATGTTGATGGGAACAGGGTGGAATGCGGCTCCTCACAAAGATGGCCGCCACTCACGCCGATGTGCGCAGTGCGGGCGACCAGCGCCCTGCACAAAGATGGCCGCCTGCGGCTCTGCAGACCAATGCTGGGGATGTAGGTCGGAGCGGTGTCGGGCCCCGCACAAAGATGGCTGCCCACCCCTCCCAACGGCGCCCCTCATTGGCCGCGCCTCCACTTCATCCCCTTCCCATTGGTTGTTCCACCTCCTACCTGTTTGGCGCCAAACGGCCTGCAGCAAGATGGCGGCGGAGGGGCCGATGGACAAGTTCGTCTGGGGTCTGGTCCGGGGCGGCGGGACGGCCTTAAGGTAAAGAAAATACCCAAAAGACACCTCAAACTCCCTCCAAACCCCCTCTGAGAGACTGCAGCGAACCCAAGACAACAGGATAGGATAGGCCCAAAGCAGGGCTATGTGGGGGTCAAAGGTCACCCAAAACTGGCCAAAACCATCAAATATTCAACTTTCCCCAAAAACTGGGGCTTAAAGTTCAAATAAACCCCCAATAAATATCAATTATTAACCTCTCTGTATAAACTGGTTAAACCCCCCAATAAGTATCAAATATTAATCTCTCTGTGTGAAATTTGAGGCTAAAACACCCAATAAATATCAAATATTAATCTCTCTGTGTGAAATCAGGGGTTAAACCCCCCAATAAATATCAAATATTAATCTCTCTGTGTGAAATCAGGGGTTAAACCCCCCAATAAATATCAAATATTAATCTCTCTGTGTGAAATTGGGGCTAAAACACCCAATAAATATCAAATATTAATCTCTCTGTGTGAAACTGGGGTTAAACCCCCCAATAAGTATCAAATATTAATCTCTTTGTGTAAAACTGGGGCTAAAACACCAATAAATATCAAATATTAATCTCTCTGTGTGAAATCAGGGGTTAACCCCCCAATAAATATCAAATATTAATCTCTCTGTGTGAAATCAGGGGTTAAACCCCCCAATAAATATCAAATATTAATCTCTCTGTGTGAAACTGGGGCTAAAACACCCAATAAATATCAAATATTAATCTCTCTGTGAAACCAGGGGTTAAACCCCCCCCAATAAATATCAAATATTAATCTCTCTGTGTGAAACTGGGGCTAAAACACCCAATAAATATCAAATATTAATCTATTTGTGTGAAACTGGGGCTAAAACACCCAATAAATATCAAATATTAATCTCTTTGTGTGGAAACAGGGGTTAAACCCCCAAATCAAAATATTAATCTCTCTGTGTGAAACTGGGGCTAAAACACCCAATAAATATCAAATATTAATCTATTTGTGTGAAACTGGGGCTAAAATACCCAATAAATATCAAATATTAATCTCTCTGTGTGAAACTGGGGTTAAACCCCCCCCAATAAATATCAAATATTAATCTCTTGTGTGAAACCAGGGTTAAACCCCCAATAAATATCAAATATTAATCTCTCTGTGTGAAACTGGGGTTAAACCCCCCCCCAATAAATATCAAATATTAATCTCTTTGTGTGAAACCAGGGGTTAAACCCCCCAATAAATATCAAATATTAATTTCTATGTGTGAAACCGGGGGTTAAACCCTCCCAAATAAATATCAAATATTAATCTCTGTGTGTGAAACTGGCGTTAAACCCCCCAATAAATATCAAATATTAATTTCCCTGTGAAACCAGGGGTTCAACCCCCCAATAAATATCAAATATTAATCTCTGTGAGAAATTGGGGGTTGAACCCCCCAATAAATATCAAATATTAATCTCTGTGTGAATCTGGGGTTAAACCCCCCCAAATAAATATCAAATATTAATCTCTCTGTGTGAAACTGGGGTTAAACCCCCCCCCCAATAACTATCAAATATTAATCTCTCTGTGAAACTGGGGGTTAAACCCCCCCCCCAGTAAATATCAAATATTAATCTCTCTGTGTGAAATTGGGGTTAATCCCCCCCAATAAATATCAAATATTAATCACTATTTGAAACTGGGGGTTAAACCCCCACAATAAATATCAAATATTAACCTCTCTGTGTGAAACTGGGACTTTTTTCTCTGGAGCGTAGAGGGGTGATCTTGTAGAGGTCTATAAAATAATGAGGGGCACAGGTCAGCTAGATAGTCAATATCTTTTCCCCAAAGGTAGGGGAGTCTAAAACTAGAGGGCAGAGGTTTAAGGTGAGAGGGGAGAGATACAGAAGGGTCCAGAGGGGCAATTTTTTCACCCAGAGGGTGGTGAGTGTCTGGAACGAGCTGCCAGAGGCAGTAGTAGAGGCAGGTACAATTTTGTCTTTTAAAAAGCGTTACATGGGTATAGAGGGATATGGGGCAAACGCGGGCAATTGGGATTAGTTTAGGGGTTTTAGAAAAAGGGTGGCATGGACAAGTTGGGCTGAAGGGCCTGTTTCTGTGCTGTAAACCTCTATGACTCTATAAACCCTCCCTCCAACTGCAAGACTGGAGTGGTAGTTCAAATAGTTAATATAAAACCAGCTGAACTGTCACTTATCGTTGCTTTACTCTCTGCTGTGCAGTAATCTGACACACTCCATCGTTAAGGAAAAATATCAGCAGTATATTAAGAAGGACTCGCTCACCAAGGAGCAGAAAATCGGCTTAAAGATGGCGGTGGAGAGAGTCCTCCTTGGCCTATCAGGTCCGTGAGTCACCCTCAGCACCGACCCTCCCGCAGTGCAGCGCTCCCTCGGCACCGACTCTCCCCATAGTGCAGCGCTCCCTCGGCACCGACCCTCCCCACAGTGCGGCGCTCCCTCGGCACCGACCCTCCCCACAGTGCGGCGCTCCTCGGCACCGACCCTCCCACAGTGCGGCGCTCCCTCGGCACCGACCCTCCCCACAGTGCGGCGCTCCCTCGGCACCGACCCTCCCACAGTGCGGCGCTCCCTCGGCACCGACCCTCCCCACAGTGCGGTGCTCCCTCAGCACCGACCCTCCCCACAGTGCGGCGCTCCCTCGGCACCGACCCTCCCACAGTGCGGCGCTCCCTCGGCACCGACCCTCCCCACAGTGCGGCGCTCCCTCGGCACCGACCCTCCCCAGTGCGGCGCTCCCTCGGCACCGACCCTCCCACAGTGCGGCGCTCCCTCAGCACCGACCCTCCCGCAGTGCGGCGCTCCCTCAGCACTGACCCTCCCGCAGTGCGGCGCTCCCTCAGCACCGACCCTCCCCACAGTGCGGCGCTCCCTCGGCACCGACCCTCCCTCAGTGCGGCGCTCCCACAGTGCGGCGCTCCCTCAGCATCCTGTATCCCGGGTCCCCAGTGGGTGGTGATGATTGTGCAGGAGGCCTGGTCTGGATCTTATGCCCTTTAACCTGTGTTTACACAAGGGCAGCGATTCGAGCGATGAGGAACCCCTGAGCAAGAAGGCAGAAGCCCTGCGTCGGCAGAGGCCCCAAGCGCAGCCCTCGAGGAAACGCTCGCACGATTCCAGTGGCAGTGACGGCAATGCGAACGGAAGCCCTTCCTCCCCTCACGCGCAGCCGGCAGGCAAGAGGTCGCGGACGCACTCCCCTGGCTCAGGTAAGCCCCTCCGTGTTCGGTTTCCTCCTCGTACTCCTGTCCCCCTCTCCCTTCTGACCCCTTTTTGTCTCATCTTTTCCTTCCCTCCCCCTCCCCCAAAAAAAACGGAGAATGGGGGATGAGAAAAATATTAGCCGTGATTGAATGGGGGGCAGACTCAGTGGGCTGTGTGACCTCACTCTGCTCCTGTGTCTCATGATCTAACAAGGAATGAGTAATAAGTGTGGCCCGCTAGCGAGGCCCACAAATGAACTTTAAAAAACTGCAGAGACCGTCCTTAAAACTAATAACGTGTGTGCCCCAACGAGGGGCGTACACGCGGTGGGTCGTACGAGGGCTGCTCTTGGATGTGGCTTCGAGAGTAGCCTAGCGCTTCGCGTCGTTGGTGTACGCTTAAACTGGACCATCTGACGGGCAAGACGACAGCTCGGTGACTATCGCTGATTGCTGTGCAGACACATGGATTTGGGCCGGTGTCTGTGGGAGTTTGCGCATTCTATTCTCCCCGTGCTTGCGTGGGTTTCCTCCGGGTGCTCCGGTTTCCTCCCACACCCCAAAAATGTGCTTTTTAGGCTGATTGGTGTCAATAAATTGTCCCTAAATTGGATCTCCCTTAATCTGGCGCACACAATTCTCTAAATTTGCAACCCCTTTATTGTGGAGTTCCACTAGAGGTAGACAAAAGTGTCGCCAGTGGAAGAAAGACTTGAATAAGGCACTCACTGAGTGTTAAAATGGGCAGCGTGGTCTTGTAGGGCCAAAGGGCCTGTTACCTGTGCTGTGTTGTTCTTTGTAAACACAGAGAAACATCACACACGCAGAATCATTAATTGTCCTTTCCCCCCGCTCCCCGTTTCCCTGTTCCTTTTGCAGATTGGGACCACCGGCCCTGCGGAGGGGCAGAACAGAGCAAGAGACCCCCAAGCAGCCCGGCCTCTGAGAGGGGAGAGGACCCAGACGCGGCGGGGACGAGCCTCCCCGCCGGCAAGGGAGCAAGCAACCGGCGGGCTGCCGGCGACCCGAACAGAGAGGAGGGGGCAACGGCCGAGCTACGGCCGCAGCGTGGGCTCCCGGGCCGGGCGGACGATGGGGACGGGGAGACGGAGGAGGAGGAGGACCAGAGCGGCAGAGGGCGGGCAAAGCCGGGCCTGGCCCAGGACGGCCGAGGGCGGACGCACAAAGGATCCGGGGACGAGAGCGGGAGGAAGGATCGAGAGTCGGGAGAGAGCCCAGCGCCAAAGGAAGGCAGGACAAGGCCAAAAGCGGAGGAAAGCGTGCAGGAGGGCGGGCGTAAAGGAGGCAGGCAGGGGCTCGAAAAGTCTGGGGATGAGAGCGGGAGCGAGGATGGGGATTCCAGCGAGAGCGAAGGAGAAAGCCCAGCGCCAGAGAAAGGAAGGGTGAAGGCAAAATTGGGGGTGAAACAGAAGAAAAGCTTACAGGAGGGTCAGCGTAAAGGGGGCAGGCAGAAGCTGAAAGAGTCTGGGGATGAGAGCGCGCAGAGCGGGAGCGAGGACGGAGATTCCAGCGAGAGCGAAGAGGATGATGGAGGGACAAAGGGAAGGAAAAGGCCAGTCTTGGAGGTAAAACAGGGTAAAAGTGTGCCAGAGAGTCAACGCAAGGGACGTAAGAAGTGCGAAGAATCCGGGGATGAGAGCGGGAGCAAGGATGGAGATTCCGGCGAGAGCCCAGCGCGAAAGAAAGGAACGGCGAAGCCAAAAGTGGAGGTGAAACAGCGAAAGGGGGTCCGGGAGAGTCGACGCAAGGGAGGCAGACTTGAAGAGTCGGGGGATGAGAGCGCGCAGAGCGGGAGCGAAGATTCGGGCGAGAGCGCAGGAGAGAGCCCAGCGCCAAAGAAAGGAAAAGCGAAGCCAAAAGTGGAGGTGAAACAGAGTAAAAGTGTACAGCAGAGTCAGCGTAAAGGAGGCAGACAAAAGCTGAAAGAGTCTGAGGACGAGAGCGCGCAGAGCGGGAGCGAGGACGGAGATTCCAGCGAGAGCGAAGAAGAGAGCCCAGCGCGAAAGAAAGGTAAAGCAAAGCCAAGAGTGGAGGTGAAACAGAATAAAAGCGTACAGGAGAGTCACCGTAAAGGAAGCAGACGGAAACTCGAAGGGTCTGAGAATGAGAGCGCGCAGAGCGCGAGCGAGGACGGAGATTCCAGCGAAGAGGGTGATCGAGGGACAAAGAAGGGGAGGAAAAGGCCAGCCTCGAAGGTAAAACAGAGTAAAAGTGTACAGCAGAGTCAGCGTAAAGGAGGCAGGCAGAAGCTCGAAGACTCAGAGGATGAGAGCGAGGACAGAGATTCCAGCGAGAGCGAAGAACAAAGCCCAGCGCGAAAGAAAGGGAAGGCGAAGCCAAAAGTGGAGGTGAAACAGAATAAAAGCGTACAGGAGAGTCAGCGTAAAGGAGGCAGACGGCAACTCGAAGAGTCTGAGAATGAGAGCGCGCGGAGCGGGAGCGAGGACGGAGATTCCAGCAAGAGCGAAGACCGAGGGACGAGCAAACAAAGGAAAAAGCCAGCCTCGAAGGTAAAACAGAGTAAAAGCGTGCAGGAGAGTCAGCGTAAGGGGGGCAGACAGAAGCTCGAAGAGTCGGGGGGATGAGAGCGGGAGCGAGGACGGAGAAGGCAGGGCAAAGAGGACCCAGCCAAAGCTCGGCGAGGAAGCAACTCGGAGGAAGGGGCGCCGAGCGGCCAGGAGACCCCGGCAGCCGGGAAGAGCAAAGGAGAGAGCTCGGGGGACGAGAGCTCGAGCACCACGGGGTCCATGGGAAAGGAGGCAGAGAGAACGGAGAGAGGAGGAGGGGGCAGCGAGGGGGAGAGCGATTCATCTGACACGGCGAGGAAACAGAGCAAGAAACACAACAAGGTGAACCCCGCTCCCCGCCACCCTCCACACCGTCCCCCATCAAACACTCCCAGGACAGGTACAGCACGGGGTTAGATACAGAGTAAAGCTCCCTCTACACTGTCGCCCCATCAAACACTCCCAGGACAGGTACAGCACGGGGTTAGATACAGAGTAAAGCTCCCTCTACACTGTCGCCCCATCAACACTCCCAGGACAGGTACAGCACGGGGTTAGATACAGAGTAAAGGCTCCCTCTACACTGTCCCCCCATCAAACACTCCCAGGACAGGTACAGCACGGGGTTAGATACAGAGTAAAGCTCCCTCTGCACTGTCCCCCCATCAAACACCCCCAGGACAGGTACAGCACGGGGTTAGATACAGAGTAAAGCTCCCTCTACACTGTCCCCCATCAAACACTCCCAGGACAGGTACAGCACGGGGTTAGATACAGAGTAAAGCTCCCTCTACACTGTCCCCCCCATCAAACACTCCCAGGACAGGTACAGCACGGGGTTAGATACAGAGTAAAGCTCCTCTACACTGTCCCCCATCAAACACTCCCAGGACAGGTACAGCACGGGGTTAGATACAGAGTAAAGCTCCCTCTACACTGTCCCCCCATCAAACACTCCCAGGACAGGTACAGCATGGGGTTAGATACAGAGTAAAGCTCCCTCTACACTGTCCCCCATCAAACACTCCCAGGACAGGTACAGCACGGGGTTAGATACAGAGTAAAGCTCCCTCTACACTGTCCCCCCATCAAACACTCCCAGGACAGGTACAGCACGGGGTTAGATACAGAGTAAAGCTCCCTCTACACTGTCCCCCATCAAACACTCCCAGGGACAGGTACAGCACGGGGTTAGATACAGAGTAAAGCTCCCTCTACACTGTCCCCATCAAACACTCCCAGGACAGGTACAGCACGGGGTTAGATACAGAGTAAAGCTCCCTCTACACTGTCCCCCCATCAAACACTCCCAGGACAGGTACAGCACGGGGTTAGATACAGAGTAAAGCTCCCTCTACACTGTCCCCATCAAACACTCCCAGGACAGGTACAGCACGGGGTTAGGTACAGAGTAAAGCTCCCTCTACACTGTCCCCATCAAACACTCCCAGGACAGGTACAGCACGGGGTTAGATACAGAGTAAAGCTCCCTCTACACTGTCCCCCCATCAAACACTCCCAGGACAGGTACAGCACGGGGTTAGATACAGAGTAAAGCTCCCTCTACACTGTCCCCCATCAAACACTCCCAGGACAGGTACAGCGCGGGGTTAGATACAGAGTAAAGCTCCCTCTACACTGTCCCCCATCAAACACTCCCAGGACAGGTACAGCACGGGGTTAGATACAGAGTAAAGCTCCCTCTACACTGTCCCCCATCAAACACTCCCAGGACAGGTACAGCGCGGGGTTAGATACAGAGTAAAGCTCCCTCTACACTGTCCCCCATCAAACACTCCCAGGACAGGTACAGCACGGGGTTAGATACAGAGTAAAGCTCCCTCTACACTGTCCCCATCAAACGCTCCCAGGACAGGTCGAGGCTCCCTCGCTGATGTGCGTTCTGGTTTTTACAGAAGAAAGGTAATGAGAAGGAGACGGGGAGCGAGGACCACCCACCATTCGAAGGTTGAAGCGTTACATTGTCACCTGTGGGGTCCGCCGCAACTATAAGAAACTGTTTGAGAACTGCCGCAGTACCAAGGCCAAGATTAGAACGCTCCGTCAGGAACTGGAGGACCTGGGCATCAAAGGTAACTGTCCCCCACTCCCCGGGGAGAGTCGGTGCCCGTGGGGGGGAGCTCCCGTATCCCTGGGGAGAGTCGGTGCCCGTGCGGGGTTCTGTACCCCCCCGGGGAGAGTCGGTGCCCGTGGGGGGGGGGGAGCTCCCGTATACCTAGGGAGAGTCTGTGCCCGTGGAGGAAACCCGAATCCCCTCTGGGGAGAATCAGCATCCCTGGTGTTTGCAAATCGGAAGTGCCCCCCCCCCCCCCGTGTTTTCCCACTCCTTAAGCGCAACCATAAGTTAATATTACTGGAACAATCCGTGTCCCGGTGCAAAGAGATTTAAATGGTGATCCTCACCCGTGAGGTTCAGCTGTTTGTGTCTGGAACTTTCACCAATGTAATACTGTCCCTCTCTGTCTCTCCCTCTGACCCCCTCCCTCCCTCTTTCCCTCTGATCCCCTCTCTCTCTGATCCTCTCCCTCCCTCTCTCTCTCCCCTCTGACCCCCTCCCTCTCTCTCTCTCCCTTTGACCCCCTCCCTCCCTCTTTCCCTCTGATCCCCTCTCTCTCTGATCCTCTCCCTCCCTCTCTCTCTCTCCCACTGACCCCCTCCCTCTCTCTCTCCCTCTGACCCCCTCCCTCTCTCTCTCTCCCTCTGACCCCCTCCTCCCTCCCTCCCTCCTCTCTCTCCTCTCTCTCTCTCCTTCTCTCTCTCCTTCTCTCCCTGCCTCCCCCCCGCCTTTGACCCCCCTCCCCTTCTCTCCCCCTCTCTCTCTCTCCCCTCCCTGCATGTCTATCTCTCCTGTGTCTCTGTCTCTCTCTCTCTGTCTCCCCCCCCCAGGGAACCCGTCTCTGGAGAAGTGTAAAGCGTTGAGGATTAAGCGGGAGGAGGCGGCCGAACTGGCCTCGCTCGATGTCGCGAATATTATCCACGCTGAAGGTTTGTCTGCATTGGCCCAGTGTTTGGGGGATGGGGTGGGCGGGGGCGCGCGGGGCAGGCGGGTGGGTGTGGGATAGGCGGGTTCGTGCGTGTGGGGGGGACAGTCGGGGAGTGGCAGGGGTGTACGCGCGCGCACACACACGGCCTGTGTCTGTAGCCCCTCCCCCTCCCGGTTTTAGCTGCGGGACAGGCCAGCGGTAGGGCGCGTTCACTGACCGAGCTGCTGTTTCTCAGGGCGCCCTCGCCGTCACAGGGGGTCGGCCTGGGACATTGAAGCCACCCCCAGGAGCAGTTACAAGCGGACCCTGGGCTCCGACTCGGAGGATGAGCCCCCCAAGAAACTGACCGCCTGGTCCAACCTCAAGGGACTGATCAGCGATGACGCCGACAGCGACTGAACTGTTCCAGGAGCCACCGCACATTCCTGACACCGCCCCCCCCCCCCCCCCCCCCCCGGCCACCTCCCCCCAGTCCCTGACCCCCCCCCAACCTCCCCCTGGTCCCTGACCCCCCACCTCCCCCTGGTCCCTGACCCCCCCCCCGCCACCTCCCCCCGGTCCCTGACCCCCCCCCCCCCCACCTCCCCCCGGTCCCTGACCCCCCCCCCCCCACTCCCCCAGTCCCTGACCCCCCCCACCTCCCCCAGTCCCTGACTCCCCCCCCACCTCCCCCAGTCCCTGACCCCCCCCCCACCTCTCCCCCAGTCCCTGACCCCCCCCCCACCTCTCCCCCAGTCCCTGACCCCCACCTCCCCCAGTCCCTGACCCCCACCTCCCCCAGTCCCTGACCCCCCCCCCCCACCTCCCCCCAGTCCCTGACTCCCCCCCCACCTCCCCCCAGTCCCTAACCCCCCACCTCTCCCCCAGCCCCTGACCCCCACCTCCCCCCCCCGGTCCCTGGCCCCCACCTCCCCCCCCCCAGTCCCTGACCCCCACCTCCCCCGGTTCCTGACCCCCCCCCCACCTCTCCCCCAGTCCCTGACCCCTCCCCCCCACTTCCCCCAGTCCCTGACCTCCCCCCCCAGTCCCTGACCACCTCCCCCCTGACCCCCACCTTCCCCCCCCCCTCCCCCCCCCCCCCCCGACCCCGGTCCCTGACCCCTCCACCTCCCCCCCAGTCCGTGACCCCCACCTCCCCCCCTCCAGTCCCTGACCCCCTCCTCCCCATTCCCTGCCTCCCCGCTCCCTGACACCCCGACAACCCCTCACACACCCCTCCCCGCTCCCTGACACCCCCTCCACTCCCCACTCCCTGACCCCTCCTGTCTCCACTCCCTGACATCCCCTCCCCACCCACTGCCCCCACCCCCACCCACCTTCGCGTCCAGCTTAAATTTTGTATATGGGTGAATTGTATTCTGTAAATAAATGTGTGTTTGTAATCTCTTAGACACAACTGCCTGTAATTGAATGTGGGTCGAATACCCTCCTCCTGCACTGGGAATTTTATAATCTGTAGTGTAGAAAGAGGCCATTCGGCCCTTCAAGTCTGCACCGAGCACAATCCCAGCCGGACCCTATCCCCATAACCTCCCTGACCCACTGCAGCACCAATGCGGCAAAAACTTTGCGATGCAGCGGGGGGGGGGGGCGGAAAGCAGCAGCACCAGTGCAGTGGCACTGTGCTGTGGGAGCAGCACCATCAATGCAGTTAGAATTCAGCACCAAGGCAGCCAAGCCTAGCAATGCAGCAGGGGGAGCAGCAGCAGTGCGCCAGTCGCTGGTAGCTGCAGCAATGCAGCAAAACTCTCCCGCTGCAACCGCGCCACTGCAGTTGTGGAAAGCTGCAGCACCAATGCAGCAGCTTTGTACCAGTCACTTGGAGCATCACCACCAACGCAGTTGCAACGCAGCACCAAGGCTACAGCAGTGCATCGCCCCTGTGCCGGTCACGGGGAGCAGTGCGACCAATGCAGTCGCACCAGTGCAGCAGGGGGAGCGGCAGCAGAACCAATGCAGCGGATTTGGGGCAGTCACTTAGAACGGCACCACAAATGCAGCAGTGCTAATGTGGTTTCGCCGCAGCGGCCATACACCAATGCAGCGCCCTACTGTGACCCAGTGCCAGTGCAGTCCCCCCGCCGTGATCCAGCGCCAGTGCAGCCCCCACCCGCCCGCAATCCAGCGCCAGCGCAGCCCCCACCCGTCACGATCCAGCGCCAGCGCAGCCCCTACCCGCCGCGATCCAGCACCAGCGCAGCCCCCCCGCCACGATCCAGCGCCAGCGCAGCCCCCACCCGCCGCGATCCAGCACCAGCGCAGCCCCCACCCGCCGCGATCCAACACCAGCGCAGCCCCCACCCGCCGCGATCCAGCGCCAGCGCAGCCCCCACCCGCCGCGATCCAGCACCAGCGCAGCCCCCACCCGCTGCGATCCAGCACCAGTGCAGCCGAAACCTCCCAGTGTGGCTGCAACAATGCACTCCACTAGTCACCAATGCCAACCAGAATAGCACCCATTGATTCCAATTCTCTGCTTCCTGTTAGATCCTCAATCCACGCTAACACCTTACCCCCAACTCCGTGCACCCTAACCCTTCTGCAGCAACCTTCTGTGAGGCACCTTATCGAACGCCTTCTGGAAATCTAAAAACACCACATCCACCAGTCCCCCTCTGTCTACCGCACTAGTCACATCCTCATAGAAATCCAACAAATCCGTCAGACACGACTTCCCCTTCATGAATCCGTGCTGCGTCTGTTTGATTGAACCGTTCTTTTCCGGGTGTCCTGCTATTTCTTCTCTGATGATGGATTCCGACATTTTCCCATCTCCGGGAGTGAAGCTAACCGGCCTGTAGTTCCCCTGCCTTTTGTCTACTTTTACCCACCTTTTGTCTAGTTGACAAAGGCTGACCTATGTGGGAAGCCAAGTCTCTCAACACCAGGTTAAAGTCCAACCAGTTTATTTGAAAGTGAACCCACAAACTGCAGAGATTGGGGAACCGCGTCAAACCAGTGTGAGTGCCTGTAGCTTTTGTGTCTTTGAACTTGATTATCTCACCTGCCTGGAACTGCGAGCAGATATATTCTAAACTTCAATCTTTCTCTCTGACTTTGCAATAATGCTCTCCCCCACTGCCCCCCTCACCTGCCACCACCGCCACCACGGCTGCCAACTTGGCAAAAGGGGAGGGACACACACACCCCCAGAGTATCCCTCAATCCCATTCTCCCTCCCCTCTCTCTCTCTCTCTCTCTATTCCTCATTCCATTCTCCCCCCCTCTCTCTCTATCCCTCAATCCATTCTCCCTCCCCTCTCTCTCTATCCCTCAATCCATGCTCCCTCCCCTCTCTCTCTAACCCTCAATCCTCATTCTCCCTCCCCTCTCTATCCCTCAATCCATCTCCCTCCCCTCTCTCTCATTCCTCAATCCCATTCTCCTCCCCTCTCTCTCTCTCTATTCCTCAATCCCATCTCCCTCCCTCTCTCTCTATCCCTCAATCCCATTCTCCCTCCCCTTTTCCTCTCTATCCCTCAATCCCATTCTCCCTCCCCTCTCTCTCTATTCCTCAATCCCATTCTCCTCCCTCTCTCTCTCTATCCCTCAATCCCATTCTCCCTCCCCTCTCTCTCTAACCCTCAATCCCATTCTCCCTCCCCTCTCTAGCCTCAATCCCATTCTCCCTCCCCTCTCTCTCTAACCCTCAATCCATTCTTCCTCCCCTCTCTATCCCTCAATCCCATTCTCCCTCCCTCTCTCTGTATTCCTCAATCCCATTCTCCCTCCCCTCTCTCTCTCCCTATTCCTCCATCCCATTCTCCCTCTCTTCTCTCTCCCTATCCCTCAATCCCATTCTCCCTCCCCTCTCTCTATTCCTCAATCCCATTCTCTCTCCCCTCTCTCTCTCTAACCCTCAATCCCATTCTCCCTCCCCCTCTCTCTCTATCCTTCAATCCCATTCTCCCTCTCCTTCTATCCCTCAATCCCATTCTCCCTCCCCTCTCTCTCTCTCTGTTCCCTCAATCCCATTCTCCCTCTCCCTCTCTCTATCCCTCAATCCCATTCTCCCTCCCCTCTTTCTCTACCCCCTCAATCCCTTCTCCTCTCCCTCCCTATCCCTCAATCCCATTCTCCCTCCCCTCTCCCTGTATTCCTCAATCCCATTCTCCGTCCCCCCCTCTCTATTCCCTCAATCCCATTCTCCCTCCCCTCTCTCTCTCTCTCTGTGTTGGAGTATCGAAGAAACTTGCCTGGAACCAATGCCTCCAACTCAATGGCTAACCCACTGTGTGCCATTCGCCATCCCCTCCCTCTCCCGTGCCAATGAGGTTGTTTGACATGGGAACAACCGTGTGAGGGAGCTGGCTGTTATGGATTAAGGGAAGTGCGGATGGGGGGGTGTGGTGGGGGGAGAGGGGTTTAAATGGGCGGGTAGGGTCAGTGATTGGGGGGGAGAGAGTGTACATGCGGGTGTGGGGGTTGTTAAATGGGTGGGTGGAGACAGTGACTGGGGGGAGAGAGTGTATATGGGGTGTACAGACAGAGTACACACAAGCGGAATGAAAAATGAAGGCTATATAAAGTTGTAAGATGTGCAAATTTTATTCAGGATCACCAGTAAAACTTTGATGCCAGTTTTAATCACACGAGCTACAATACCTTAGCAGCAAGGGTCAGTGCTGAGGGAGCGCCGCACTGTGGGAGGGTTGGTGCTGAGGGAGCGCCGCACTGTGGGGAGGGTCGGTGCTGAGGGAGCGCCGCACTGTGGGAGGGTCGGTGCTGAGGGAGCGCCGCACTGTGGGAGGGTCAGTGCTGAGGGAGCGCTGCACTGTGGGGAGGGTCGGTGCTGAGGGAGCGCCGCACTGTGGGGAGGGTCGGTGCTGAGGGAGCGCCGCACTGTGGGAGGGTCGGTGCTGAGGGAGCGCCACACTGTGGGGAGGGTCGGTGCTGAGGGAGCGCCGCACTGTGGGGAGGGTCAGTGCTGAAGGAGTGCCGCACTGTGGGGAGGGTCGGTGCTGAGGGAGTGCCGCACTGTGGGAGGGTCGGTGCCGAGGGAGCGCCGCACTGTGGGAGGGTCGGTGCCGAGGGAGTCCCGCACTGTGGGAGGGTCGGTGCTGAGGGAGGGTCGGTGCTGAGGGAGTCCCGCACTGTGGGAGGGTCGGTGCCGAGGGAGCGCCGCACTGTGGGAGGGTCGGTGCTGAGGGAGCGCCACACTGTGGGGAGGGTCGGTGCTGAGGGAGCGCCGCACTGTGGGGAGGGTCAGTGCTGAAGGAGCGCCGCACTGTGGGAGGGTCGGTGCCGAGGGAGCGCCGCACTGTGGGAGGGTCGGTGCCGAGGGAGTCCCGCACTGTGGGAGGGTCGGTGCTGAGGGAGCGCCGCACTGTGGGAGGGTCGGTGCCGAGGGAGCGCCACACCGTGGGAGGGTCGGTGCCGAGGGACCGCCGCACTGTGGGGAGGGTCGGTGCCGAGGGAGCGCCGCACTGTGGGGAGGGTCAGTGCTGAGGGAGCGCCGCACTGTGGGGAGGGTCGGTGCTGAGGGAGCGCCGCACTGTGGGAGGGTCGGTGCTGAGGGAGCGCCGCACTGTGGGGAGGGTCAGTGCTGAGGGAGCGCCGCACTGTGGGAGGGTCGGTGCTGAGGGAGCGCCGCACTGTGGGAGGGTCGGTGCTGAGGGAGCGCCACACTGTGGGAGGGTCGGTGCTGAGGGAGCGCCGCACTGTGGGGAGGGTCAGTGCTGAAGGAGCGCCGCACTGTGGGAGGGTCGGTGCCGAGGGAGCGCCGCACTGTGGGAGGGTCGGTGCCGAGGGAGTCCCGCACTGTGGGAGGGTCGGTGCTGAGGGAGGGTCGGTGCTGAGGGAGTCCCGCACTGTGGGGAGGGTCGGTGCTGAGGGAGCGCCGCACTGTGGGAGGGTCAGTGCTGAGGGAGCGCCGCACTGTGGGAGGGTCGGTGCTGAGGGAGCGCCGCACTGTGGGAGGGTCGGTGCTGAGGGAGCGCCGCACTGTGGGGAGGGTCGGTGCTGAAGGAGCGCCGCACTGTGGGAGGGTCGGTGCTGAGGGAGTGCCGCACTGGGAGGGTTGGTGCTGAGGGAGCGCCGCACTGTGGGGAGGGTCAGTGCTGAGGGAGTGCTGCACTGTGGGGAGGGTCAGTGCTGAGGGAGTGCCGCACTGTGGGGAGGGTGGGTGCTGAGGGAGTGCCGCACTGTGGGAGGGTCGGTGCCGAGGGAGTGCCACACTGTGGGAGGGTCAGTGCTGAGGGAGGGTTGGTGCTGAGGGAGCGCCGCACTGTGGGAGGGTCGGTGCCGAGGGAGTCCCGCACTGTGGGAGGGTCGGTGCCGAGGGAGCGCCGCACTGTGGGAGGGTCGGTGCCGAGGGAGCGCCGCACCGTGGAGGGTCGGTGCCGAGGGACCGCCGCACTGTGGGGAGGGTCGGTGCCGAGGGACCGCCGCACTGTGGGGAGGGTCGGTGCCGAGGGACCGCCGCACTGTGGGGAGGGTCGGTGCCGAGGGAGCGCCGCACTGCGGGAGGGTCGGTGCCGAGGGAGCGCCGCACTGTGGGGAGGGTCGGTGCCGAGGGAGTCCCGCACTGTGGGAGGGTCGGTGCCGAGGGAGCGCCGCACTGTGGGAGGGTCGGTGCTGAGGGAGTCCCGCACTGTGGGGAGGGTCGGTGCCGAGGGAGCGCCGCACTGTGGGAGGGTCGGTGCCGAGGGAGTGCCGCACCGTGGGAGGGGTCGGTGCCGAGGGAGCGCCGCACTGTGGGAGGGTCGGTGCCGAGGGACCGCCGCACTGTGGGGGGGGTCGGTGCTGAGGGAGCAGATTGGCCTCCTGGTCGATCTACCTTTCTCTGTCCCTCCCCCGTCAGCCCAGAAACTGGGCAGGGCTGAGACGTCGCCCTCTCCGGCCACCTCCCCAGCCCGTTGGTAGTCAGCAGTACCTGGAGGCCAGCCGGGCAAAGCCCTCCCTCGAGGCCCGGAGCCAGCGGGCGCAGCGGGTGCAGACCTCCAGCCCGGTCAACTTCCTCTCCCAGTCACTGGCCCCCGTGGAGCCCCAGGCCTGCCTGTAGGCCTCAACGCCGGGCCGGGGCCTCTCCAGGCCGGACAGGAGGCCCTCCAAGTTGACCATCAGCCCCTCGATGGTAACTTCAAAGTAGGCCAGCTCGTCCAGCAGGGAACGTCGGCTGGGGTTCAGCTCCTTCTGGTCCTCCAGCACCCGGCCTAGGTAGTGGGCTAATCCAGCGTAGGCCTGGTGGCCAGACAAGAGCCAGGCGCCTTCCTTCCCCTCGCCCTCCTCCTCCTCCTCTCCGTGGGGTTCCTCAGGCAGGCCAGGCAAGGACAGGCCGGCAGGCTTAAAGCCGGCCCGGTTAAAGGGTGGCCCTTGACCCTGCCTCTGCAAGAGAAGGGAGGGCCACAGAGTTAGAAAAGGGGGCGCAAGAAACCATACTTCTCGCTGTATCCCAATACCTGTGACAGTAAGGGTCAGGGTGGCACAGCGGGTTAGCACTGCTGTCTCACAGGGACCCGGGTTCCATTCCCCGCGGCACAGTGGGTTAGCGCTGCTGTCTCACAGGGACCCGGGTTCCAGACCCGGGTTCCATTCCCCACAGCACAGCGGGTTAGCGCTGCTGTCTCACAGGGACCCGGGTTCCATTCCCCACAGCACAGCGGGTTAGCACTGCTGTCTCACAGGGACCCCGGGTTCCATTCCCCACAGCACAGCGGGTTAGGCACTGCTGTCTCACAGGGACCCGGGTTCCATTCCCCACAGCACAGCGGGTTAGCACTGCTGTCTCACAGGGACCCGGGTTCCATTCCCCACAGCACAGCGGGTTAGCAGGGACCCGGGTTCCATTCCCCACAGCACAGCGGGTTAGCGCTGCTGTCTCACAGGGACCCGGGTTCCTTCCCCCGCAGCACAGCGGGTTAGCGCTGCTGTCTCACAGGGACCCGGGTTCCATTCCCCACAGCACAGCGGGTTAGCGCTGCTGTCTCACAGGGACCCGGGTTCCATTCCCCGCAGCACAGCGGGTTAGCGCTGCTGTCTCACAGGGACCCGGGTTCCATTCCCCACAGCACAGCGGGTTAGCGCTGCTGTCTCACAGGGACCCGGGTTCCATTCCCCGCAGCACAGCGGGTTAGCGCTGCTGTCTCACAGGGACCCGGGTTTCCATTCCCCACAGCACAGCGGTTAGCACTGCTGTCTCACAGGGACCCGGGTTCCATTCCCCACAGCACAGCGGGTTAGCGCTGCTGTCTCACAGGGACCCGGGTTCCATTCCCCGCAGCACAGCGGGTTAGCGCTGCTGTCTCACAGGGACCGGGTTCCATTCCCCACAGCACAGCGGGTTAGCGCTGCTGTCTCACAGGGACCCGGGTTCCATTCCCCACAGCACAGCGGGTTAGCACTGCTGTCTCACAGGGACCCGGGTTCCATTCCCCGCAGCACAGCGGGTTAGCGCTGCTGTCTCACAGGGACCCGGGTTCCATTCCCCGCAGCACAGCGGGTTAGCGCTGCTGTCTCACAGGGACCCGGGTTCCATTCCCCGCAGCACAGCGGGTTAGCGCTGCTGTCTCACAGGGACCCGGGTTCCATTCCCCGCAGCACAGCGGGTTAGCCCTGCTGTCTCACAGGGACCCGGGTTCCATTCCCCACCAGCACAGCGGGTTAGCGCTGCTGTCTCACAGGGACCCGGATCCATTCCCCACAGCACAGCGGGTTAGCGCTGCTGTCTCACAGGGACCCGGGATCCATTCCGGCTTGTCTATGTGGAGTCTCCCCGTGTCTGCGTGGGTTTCCTCCTGGTGCTCCGGTTTCCTCCACAGTCCAACATCGTGCGGGTAAGTTGGATTGGCCACGCTAAATTTGTCCCTTAGTGTCCAAAGATGTGTAGGTTAGGGTGGATTGGCCGTGCTAAATTGTCCCTTAGTGTCAAAGATGTGTAGGTTAGGGTGGATTGGCCGTGCTAAATTGTCCCTTAGTGTCCAAAGATGTGTAGTTAGGGTGGATTGGCCGTGCTAAATTGTCCCTTAGTGTCCAAAGATGTGTAGGTTAGGGTGGATTGGCCATGCTAAATTGTCCCTTAGTGTCCAAAGAGGTGTAGGTTAGGGTGGATTGGCCGTGCTAAATTGTCCCTTAGTGTCCCAAGATGTGTAGGTTAGGGGTGGATTGGCCGTGCTAAATTGTCCCTTAGTGTCCAAAGATGTGTAGGTTAGGGTGGATTGGCCGTGCTAAATTGCCCCTTAGTGTCCAAAGATGTGTAGGTTAGGGGTGGATTGGCCGTGCTAAATTGTCCCTTAGCGTCCAAAGATGTGTAGGTTAGGTGGATTGGCCATGCTAAATTGTCCCTTAGCGTCCAAAGATGTGTAGGTTAGGGTGGATTGGCCATGCTAAATTGTCCCTTAGTGTCAAAGATGTGTAGGTTAGGGTGGATTGGCCGTGCTAAATTGTCCCTTAGCGTCCAAGATGTGTAGGTTAGGGTGGTTGGCCATGCTAAATTGTCCCTTAGCGTCCAAAGATGTGTAGGTTAGGGTGGATTGGCCATGCTAAATTGTCCCTTACTGTCCAAAGATGTGTAGGTTAGGGTGGATTGGCCATGCTAAATTGCCCCTTAGTGTCCAAAGATGTTGTAGGTTAGGGTGGATTGGCCGTGCTAAATTGTCCCTTAGTGTCCAAAGATGTGTAGGTTAGTGTGGATTGGCCATGCTAAATTGTCCCTTAGTGTCCAAAGGATGTGTAGGTTAGGGTGGATTGGCCGTGCTAAAATTGTCCCTTAGTGTCCAAAGATGTGTAGGTAGGGTGGATTGGCCGTGCTAAATTGTCCCTCAGAATCAGGGAATTTAGCAGGTAAGTGTGTGAGGTTACAGGAACATGCCCTGGGTGGATGTGTGGTTGGTACAGACTCGACGGCCTGAATGGTCTCCCTCTGCACTGCAGGGATTTTATGAATCTATAGAATTCGATTACTTTACTGATTCTTGACGGGTCTGGTCTACATGTAACTCACACAGCGAGGCCCTTGACTCTTAACCCTGGCAACATCACCCCTCCCCCCGTTCCCCCCCCCCCATCACTGTGAAATGTTGTCAGCAAGCCCCTTAGGTCAAGGGGCAAGTAGGGATGGGCAGCAATGCTGGTCCCAGTCTACCCCAGCCCTACCATACATCTTGCAGATTGGCCTAACCCTGGACTTGGGGGCGAGCAGGACAGGTTAGAGCGCGCTGGGGAGCATCCGTGAAAGAGTGATCATAACACAAAAGCTTTCCATTCTCACAGCGAAGGAACAGTCAGGGCCCCAGGGTTACTTCACTGGTCAAAACCTTGATGGGTGGTTCAGGGACCTGATGGATTAGAGGTTGGGGACACACCCCATTCTAAAATTAAGGATTGCCCATTCTGGACAGAGAGAGATATATTCTCTCTCTCTCTGGGTATATGAACCTCACTCAGGAGGCGCGAGGGACACCGGATGTTTTTTGCAGTCGGAGGTAGACGGTTGGGTGAGGGAATGGGAGGTTGTCGGGGGTGGGAGTGGAGGTACCGTGAGGAATATGGGACTGGAACCCCAAATGCAATAGCCCTGATCTTAATGTATGGGGGGGGGAGCAGAGCAAGAGGGGCAGAACGGTCTACAGTGCACGCTGGGAATGTCTGAGGATAAGGGCAGACCCAAGAGTCACTCATTCACTCGTTCACTCACTCACTCCCACAAACACCCACTCTCTCACTCAGTCACCCCCTCCCTCACCCAACCACTCACTCGCTCCCTCCTGCACCCACCTGCTCGCTCGCTAACTCACTCAGTCACTGAGTCACTCCCTCCCTCATCCCTTCACCCAACCACTTGCTCACTCAGTCACTCACTCATTCCCTCCCTCACCAACCATCTCGCTCACTCACTCAGTCACTCCCTCCCTCATCCCTTCACCCAACCACTTGCTCACTCAGTCACTCACTCATTCCCTCCCTCACCAACCATCTCGCTCACTCACTCACTCAGTCACTCCCTCCCTCATCCCGTCACCCAACCACTTGCTCACTCAGTCACTCACTCATTCCCTCCCTCACCCACCCACTCGCTCGCTCACTCACTCACTCAGTCACTCCCTCCCTCATCCCGTCACCCAACCACTTGCTCACTCAGTCACTCACTCATTCCCTCCCTCACCCACCCACTCACTCAGTCACTCCCTCCCTCATCCCCTCACCCAACCACTAGCTCACTCACTCACTCATTCCCTCCCTCACCCACCCTCTCGCTCACTCATTCACTCAGTCACTCCCTCCCTCATCCCCTCACCCAACCACTTGCTCACCCACTCACTCATTCCCTCCCTCACCCACACACTCGCTCCTCACACACTCCCTTGCTCCCTCACTTCCTCGCTCGCTCCCTCGCTCACTCACTCACATAGAGGTGGACCAGCCTGGGCGAGCGATGGTCCAGCTCCTGGATCAGTTGGTGTGTCTTGTGAACGATAAGGGATAGTTTCCGGGTGACAGAACGAGTGACCACACCAGCGAATCGGGCCCCTGGGGAGAGACAGAGAGAGCAGAGAACGGGGAGTTGGTTAATAAATCCCTCGCTCCATCCCTCCCATCCCCGCCCACACTGCTCATAGAATCCCGACAGTGCAGAAGGAGGCCATTCAGCCCATCGAGTCTGCGCTGACCACAATCCCACCCTATCCCCATAATCCATGCATTGACCCGAGCCAGTCCCCCTGACACTAAGGGGCAATTTAGCACGGCCAATCCACCCTAACCTACACATCTTTGGACACTGAGGGACAATTTAGCACGGCCAATCCACCCTAACCTACACATCTTTGGACACAAAGGGGCAATTTAGCACGGCCAATCCACCCTAACCTACACATCTTTGGACACTGAGGGACAATTTAGCACGGCCAATCCACCCTAACCTACACATCTTTGGACACAAAGGGGCAATTTAGCATGGCCAATCCACCCTAACCTACACATCTTTGGACACAAAGGGGCAATTTAGCACGGCCAATCCACCCTAACCTACACATCTTTGGACACGAAGGGGCAATTTTTATAATGCATTTTGGTCGATCGAACCAGGGCAGGACTTACTCAGTTAATGGTAGGGGAGAGTTACAGAACAGAGAGATCTGGGGGGACAGGTTCATAGCTCCTTGAAAGTGGAGTCACAGGTGGACAGAGTGGTGAAGAAGGCATTCGGCATGCTTGGTTTCATCGGTCAGAACATTGAATACAGGAGTTGGGACGTCTTGTTGAAGTTGTACAAGACATTGGTAAGGCCACACTTGGAATACTGTGTACAGTTCTGGTCACCCTATTATAGAAAAGTTTTTTAAAGTTTATTGATTAGTGTCACAAGTAGGCTTACATTAACACTGCAATGAAGTTACTGTGAAAAACCCCCAGTTGCCACATTCCGGCACCTGTTCAGGTACACCGAGGGAGAATTTAGCAGGGCCAATCCCCCTAACCTTCACAGACTGTGGGAGGAAACTGGAGCACCCGGAGGAAACCCACACAGACATGGGGAGAATGTGCAGACTCCGCCCAGACAGTGACCCGAGCCGGGAATCGAACCCGGGCCCGTGGCGCTGTGAGACAGCAGTGCTAACCCGCTGTGCTGCAGGGAATGGAACCCGGGTCCCTGTGAGACAGCAGCGCTAACCCGCTGTGCTGTGGGGAATGGAAACCGGGTCCCTGTGAGACAGCAGTGCTAACCCGCTGTGCTGTGGGGAATGGAAACCGGGTCCCTGTGAGACAGCAGCGCTAACCCGCTGTGCTGCGGGGAATGGAACCCGGGTCCCTGTGAGACAGCAGCACTAACCCGCTGTGCTGTGGGGAATGGAACCCGGGTCCCTGTGAGACAGCAGTGCTAACCCGCTGTGCTGCGGGGAATGGAACCCGGGTCCCTGTGAGACAGCAGCGCTAACCCGCTGTGCCGCGGGGAATGGAACCCGGGTCCCTGTGAGACAGCAGTGCTAACCCGCTGTGCCGCGGGGAATGGAACCCGGGTCCCTGTGAGACAGCAGCGCTAACCCGCTGTGCCGCGGGGAATGGAACCCGGGTCCCTGTGAGACAGCAGCGCTAACCCGCTGTGCCGCGGGGAATGGAACCCGGGTCCCTGTGAGACAGCAGCGCTAACCCGCTGTGCTGTGGGGAATGGAACCCGGGTCCCTGTGAGACAGCAGCGCTAACCCGCTGTGCTGCGGGGAATGGAACCCGGGTCCCTGTGAGACAGCAGCGCTAACCCGCTGTGCCGTGGGGAATGGAACCCGGGTCCCTGTGAGACAGCAGCGCTAACCCGCTGTGCTGCGGGGAATGGAACCCGGGTCCCTGTGAGACAGCAGTGCTAACCCGCTGTGCTGTGGGGAATGGAACCCGGGTCCCTGTGAGACAGCAGCGCTAACCCGCTGTGCTGTGGGGAATGGAACCCGGGTCCCTGTGAGACAGCAGCGCTAACCCGCTGTGCTGCGGGGAATGGAACCCGGGTCCCTGTGAGACAGCAGCGCTAACCCGCTGTGCTGTGGGGAATGGAACCCGGGTCCCTGTGAGACAGCAGCGCTAACCCGCTGTGCTGCGGGGAATGGAACCCGGGTCCCTGTGAGACAGCAGTGCTAACCCGCTGTGCTGCGGGGAATGGAACCCGGGTCCCTGTGAGACAGCAGCGCTAACCCGCTGTGCTGCGGGGAATGGAACCCGGGTCCCTGTGAGACAGCAGTGCTAACCCGCTGTGCTGCGGGGAATGGAACCCGGGTCCCTGTGAGACAGCAGCGCTAACCCGCTGTGCTGCGGGGAATGGAACCCGGGTCCCTGTGAGACAGCAGTGCTAACCTGCTGTGCCACCGTGCCGCTCCTCACCTTGCCGGCTTCATCCCCCCTCCCCATCACTCGCTCCCTCCATCCTCTCAGACTCCAGATTCTCTCCCCTTCCTCTTCAAACCTCCGGCAATGTGTTACTTCTTCTCCATTCCCAATATTCCCAAAACCACATCTCCCAAACCTTCTAACCCCGGTACAATTCACAATCTCATCCACTCCCTCTCTCTCTCTCTCTGTCTCTCTCTCTATGTTTTTCTCACTCTCGCTCTCTCTCTCTCTGTCACTGTCTCTCTCTCTCACACACTCTGTCTGTCTGTCTGTCTGTTTCTCTCTCTCTGTCTCCCTCTCTCTCTTTCTCGGTCTCTGTGTGTGTGTCTGTCTCTGTCTCTGTCTCTCGCTTCCTGTCAATCTCTCTGCCACTCTTTCTGTCTCTCTTTCTGTCTCTCTCTCTGTCTCTCTTTCTGTCTCTCTCTCTCTGTCTCTATCTCTCTCACACACTCAGTCTGTCTCTCTCTCAAATTCCAACACCGCCTTCCTTAAGTATGGATCAAAACAAGCTGGCCAAAAGATTCCTGTCTTAGCAGCCGTGGGGAATGGTGAGTGAGTGAGAAATTCCCATGGAGCATGTAACTGTCTTGGAGCAGGGAGAACGATTATCTCAGCACTGACCCTCCCACAGTGCGGAACTCCCTCAGCACTGACCCTCCCACAGTGCGGCGCTCCCTCAGCACCGACCCTCCCACAGTGCGGGGCTCCCTCAGCACCGACCCTTCCCACAGTGCGGCGCTCCCTCAGCACCGACCCTCCCACAGTGCGGCGCTCCCTCAGCACCGACCCTCCCCACAGTGCGGCGCTCCCTCAGCACCGACCCTCCCACAGTGCGGCGCTCCCTCAGCACCGACCCTCCCCACAGTGCGGCGCTCCCTCAGCACCGACCCTCCCACAGTGCGGCGCTCCCTCAGCACCCACCCTCCCACAGTGCGGCGCTCCCTCAGCACCCACCCTCCCACAGTGCGGCGCTCCCTCAGCACCCACCCTCCCACAGTGCGGCGCTCCCTCAGCACCCACCCTCCCACAGTGCGGCGCTCCCTCAGCATCCACCCTCCCACAGTGCGGCGCTCCCTCAGCACCGACCCTCCCACAGTGCGGCGCTCCCTCAGCACCGACCCTCCCACAGTGCGGCGCTCCCTCAGCACCGACCCTCCCCACAGTGCGGCGCTCCCTCAGCACCGACCCTCCCACAGTGCGGCGCTCCCTCAGCACCGACCCTCCCCACAGTGCGGCGCTCCCTCAGCACCGACCCTCCCACAGTGCGGCGCTCCCTCAGCACCGACCCTCCCCACAGTGCGGCGCTCCCTCAGCACCCACCCTCCCACAGTGCGGCGCTCCCTCAGCACCCACCCTCCCACAGTGCGGCGCTCCCTCAGCACCCACCCTCCCACAGTGCGGCGCTCCCTCAGCATCCACCCTCCCACAGTGCGGCGCTCCCTCAGCACCGACCCTCCCACAGTGCGGCGCACCGTGTTAAGGATCACTCACTGTGTAACTGTACAGAGTCACTGTTTATTCAGCAGGGTAAGGGTCACTCACTGTGTAACTGTACAGAGTCACTGTTTATTCAGCAGGGTAAGGATCGCTCACTGTGTAACTGTACAGAGTCACTGTTTATTCAGCAGGGTAAGGATCGCTCACTGTGTAACTGTACAGAATCACTGTTTATTCAGCAGGGTAAGGATCGCTCACTGTGTAACTGTACAGAATCACTGTTTATTCAGCAGGGTAAGGATCACTCACTGTGTAACTGTACAGAGTCACTGTTTATTCAGCAGGGTAAGGATCACTCACTGTGTAACTGTACAGAGTCACTGTTTATTCAGCAGGGTAAGGATCACTCACTGTGTAACTGTACAGAGTCACTGTTTATTCAGCAGGGTAAGGATCGCTCACTGTGTAACTGTACAGAGTCACTGTTTATTCAGCAGGGTAAGGATCACTCACTATGTAACTGTACAGAGTCACTGTTTATTCAGGGTAAGGATCACTCACTGTGTAACTGTACAGAGTCACTGTTTATTCAGCAGGGTAAGGATCACTCACTGTGTAACTGTACAGAATCACTGTTTATTCAGCAGGGTAAGGATCACTCACTGTGTAACTGTACAGAATCACTGTTTATTCAGCAGGGTAAGGATCGCTCACTGTGTAACTGTACAGAGTCACTGTTTATTCAGCAGGGTAAGGATCACTCACTGTGTAACTGTACAGAGTCACTGTTTATTCAGCAGGGTAAGGATCGTTCACTGTGTAACTGTACAGAGTCACTGTTTATTCAGCAGGGTAAGGGTCACTCACTGTGTAACTGTACAGAGTCACTGTTTATTCAGCAGGGTAAGGATCGCTCACTGTGTAACTGTACAGAGTCACTGTTTATTCAGCAGGGTAAGGATCGCTCACTGTGTAACTGTACAGAGTCACTGTTTATTCAGCAGGGTAAGGATCGCTCACTGTGTAACTGTACAGAGTCACTGTTTATTCAGCAGGGTAAGGATCGCTCACTGTGTAACTGTACAGAGTCACTGTTTATTCAGCAGGGTAAGGATCGTTCACTGTGTAACTGTACAGAGTCAGTGTTTATTCAGCAGGGTAAGGGTCACTCACTGTGTAACTGTACAGAGTCACTGTTTATTCAGCAGGGTAAGGATCGCTCACTGTGTAACTGTACAGAGTCACTGTTTATTCAGCAGGGTAAGGATCGCTCACTGTGTAACTGTACAGAGTCACTGTTTATTCAGCAGGGTAAGGATCACTCACTGTGTAACTGTACAGAGTCACTGTTCATTAGTGTAAGTGTCAGCATGTCCTGCAGCCTGTTTACAGTTTTCAGGCGGATGGAACTGGGTGAATATTTCGCAGTGTGACATGTTGGGGCATGACTATTTCTTTGAAATCTTTTTGATGAATCATTCTCATTCACTCAGTTGATGTCATACTGCATTCCTCAGTGTCCAGCAGAGCAGTAACAATGTCGTAATCTCTCTCCCTCTGTATCTCCACATCCTGTATTTTTTCTTTCATCTGTCTCTCGATTAGATTCCTTCCTGGATTATCACATTATCTCCCCACTGCTCTGTAGAACTGATTTGTTACCTCCCCACTTTTCGAATCAGTTCCACTTGCAATCAACAATATCAGTTTTCCGAATTACTTGTGGGTTTAATATGCACCCAACAACCTGTCCTGGTCCCCCCCATGCTGACACTATAGTTAAGAAAGCCCCACCAACGCCTCTACTTTCTCAGAAGACTAAGGAAATTTGGCATGTCCGCTCCGACTCTCACCAACTTTTACAGATGCCCCATAGAAAGCATTCTTTCTGGTTGTATCACAGCTCGGTCTGGGCTCCTGCTCTGACCAAGACCACAAGGAACTACAAAAGGGTGGTGAATGTAGCCCCCAATCCATCACACAAACCAGCCTCCCATCCATTGACTCTGTCTACACTTCCCGCTGCCTCGGGGAAAAGCAGCCGGGATAATTAAGGACCCCCCCCCCACACACCCCGGACATTCTCTCTTCCACCTTCTTCCGTCGGGGGAAAAAGATACAAAAGTCTGAGGTCCCGTACCGACCGACTCAAGAACAGCTTCTTCCCTGCTGCTGTCAGACTTTTGAATGGACCTCCCTCGCATTAAGCTGATCTTTCTCTACACCCTCGCTGTGACTGTAACACTACATTCTGCACCCTCTCCTTTCCTTCTCTATCAACAGTATGCTTTGTCTGTACAGCGCGCGAGAAACAATACTTTTCACTGTATCCCAATACACGTGACAATAATAAATCAGAAATTGGGGCAGTTTCGGAAATGGCGTGTGATATGGGTGAACAAGTCGCTGAAGGCTGGTGTGCACGCAGTGAGGAAATTAACGGCACAGCAAGACTCCACTCTGCACGTATAGTGACCCGAGCCGGGAATGGAACCCGGGTCTCTGTGAGACAGCAGCGCTAACCCGCTGTGCTGTGGGGAATGGAACCCGGGTCCCTGTGAGACAGCAGCGCTAACCCGCTGTGCCGCGGGGAATGGAACCCGGGTCCCTGTGAGACAGCAGTGCTAACCCGCTGTGCTGTGGGGAATGGAACCCGGGTCCCTGTGAGACAGCAGCGCTAACCCGCTGTGCTGCGGGGAATGGAACCCGGGTCCCTGTGAGACAGCAGTGCTAACCCGCTGTGCTGCGGGGAATGGAACCCGGGTCCCTGTGAGACAGCAGCGCTAACCCGCTGTGCTGCGGGGAATGGAACCCGGGTCCCTGTGAGACAGCAGCGCTAACCCGCTGTGCTGCGGGGAATGGAACCCGGGTCCCTGTGAGACAGCAGCGCTAACCCGCTGTGCTGCGGGGAATGGAACCCGGGTCCCTGTGAGACAGCAGCGCTAACCCGCTGTGCTGCGGGGAATGGAACCCGGGTCCCTGTGAGACAGCAGCGCTAACCCGCTGTGCTGCGGGGAATGGAACCCGGGTCCCTGTGAGACAGCAGCGCTAACCCGCTGTGCTGCGGGGAATGGAACCCGGGTCCCTGTGAGACAGCAGCGCTAACCCGCTGTGCTGTGGGGAATGGAACCCGGGTCCCTGTGAGACAGCAGTGCTAACCCGCTGTGCTGTGGGGAATGGAACCCGGGTCCCTGTGAGACAGCAGTGCTAACCCGCTGTGCCGCGGGGAATGGAACCCGGGTCCCTGTGAGACAGCAGCGCTAACCCGCTGTGCTGTGGGGAATGGAACCCGGGTCCCTGTGAGACAGCAGCGCTAACCCGCTGTGCTGCGGGGAATGGAACCCGGGTCCCTGTGAGACAGCAGCGCTAACCCGCTGTGCTGCGGGGAATGGAACCCGGGTCCCTGGCGCTGTGAGAGACCATGCTGTCCCGTCAGAGAATAAGAGAGGGCGAGAGAGAGTGACAGAGACAGAGAGAAAGACAGAGAGGGAGAGAGAGAAATAGAGGGAGAGAAAGACTGAGAGAGACAGATATCGGCCAAAGAGTGGGAGCATGATAGGGACAGAGGGAGAGAAATTCCACATGGAGAGAGGGAGGGGTGGGTCAAACCTGGCTGAGGGAGGGATTGAAAGCACAGACAAGACTGAGAGAGCTTCGGAACAGGGAAAAGTATCCGTAAAACTTACTGCTGAGAATTTCCATCGTTCCCACTGGGACCTGGAACCGAGATGCTTTTGAACAAGGTGTGTCTGCTGTGGAGGCCAAGTACAGAGAGATCCCCCACCCCCTCCTTCAGAGACGCCCACCCCTGACGCACACACTGATACACGGACACACAAACACAGAGACACACAGAGACACACACTTCCCACAGCCTTCTAGAAATCTCTCGCTCTCTGTCCCCTGGGACCTGCGCAGAGAGTCAGAGACTGGTGGAAAGTTTTGAGATGCCAGAGAACTGGGGGGGTGGGGGGGACACACAGTTGATAAGTGAGGGAGTGGGAGAGCGATTGGCCTGGGTGGGGGGGGGAGGGGTGGCTGAGGCCAGCGCAAGTACGGGTAACCCTTGCCAGCAGAGGAGGAGGCAAGACAGGAACAAGACAGAGCTGGTTACTGACTGCACGGTGTAACATGTACGCGCTGCACCTCCCAACTCAGGTCAAAGCAGCTGAACTCTTTTCGAAACACTCAGAGATTTAACTCTTTACAGGGTCAGACACAGAGTAAAGCTCCCTCTACACTGTCCCCCCCATCAAACACTCCCAGGACAGGTACAGCACGGGGTTAGATACAGAGTAAAGCTCCCTCTACACTGTCCCCCCCATCAAACACTCCCAGGACAGGTACAGCACGGGGTTAGATACAGAGTAAAGCTCCCTCTACACTGTCCCCCCCATCAAACACTCCCAGGACAGGGACAGCACAGGGTTAGATACAGAGTAAAGCTCCCTCTACACTGTCCCCCCCATCAAACACTCGCAGGACAGGTACAGCACGGGGTTAGATACAGAGTAAAACTCCCTCTACACTATCCCCCCATCAAACACTCCCAGGACAGGTACAGCACGGGGTTAGATACAGAGTAAAGCTCCCTCGACACTGTCCCCCCATCAAACACTCCCAGGACAGGTACAGCACGGGGTTAGATACAGAGTAAAGCTCCCTCTACACTATCCCCCCATCAAACACTCCCAGGACAGGTACAGCACGGGGTTAGATACAGAGTAAAGCTCCCTCTACACTGTCCCCCCATCAAACACTCCCAGGACAGGTACAGCACGGGGTGAGATACAGAGTAAAGCTCCCTCTACACTGTCCCCCCATCAAACGCTCCCAGGACAGGTACAGCACAGGGTTAGATACAGAGTAAAGATCCCTCTACACTGTCCCCCCATCAAACGCTCCCAGGACAGGTACAGCATGGGGTTAGATACAGAGTAAAGCTCCCTCTACACTGTCCCCCCATCAAACGCTCCCAGGACAGGTACAGCACGGGGTTAGATACAGAGTAAAGCTCCCTCTACACTGTCCCCCCATCAAACACTCCCAGGACAGATACAGCACAGTGTTAGATACAGAGTAAAGCTCCCTCTACACTGTCCCCCCATCAAACACTCCCAGGACAGGTACAGCACGGGGTTAGATACAGAGTAAAGCTCCCTCTGCACTGTCCCCCCATCAAACACAGTAAGTTTCCCAACACCAGGTTTAAGTCCTGCTGGTTTATTTGATAGTCATCCCACAAGCTTTCGGAAATGGTGTTCCTCTGTCCGGTCTGTGGAAGATTCTTATCAGAGAGAGGCAAATAAAGTCACACACAGTTTCCAGAATACCGATTAGAATGTGGGTCTTCGCAGCTAACCTGCTGTTTGAGTCTTAAAGGTGCAGACAATGTGAGTGGAGATAGCATTAGCCCAGGTTAAAGAGATGTGTATTGTCCCCAGACAAGACAGTAAGTGAGGTTTTACAAGCCGAGGCAAGTCATGGGGGGGTTACAGATGGTGTGACATGTCAACATTTCTGTAAAACCCCCATGACTTGTCTGGACTCGCAGAATCTCACTCACCGTCCTGTCCAGACTGTAGCCAGACAGGCTGTATAAAATGGCGTTTTGTAAAGCACCCTGGGACAATTGGTCAAGAAACTAACCCAACTTAAAGACAGACAGAGACAAACAGGCTACAACGCTGACCAGTGAATAAACAGGATATGGGCTGTTTCCAGGATGAAAGGGACTTTCTAGTCACGCTGGGTTAGAACCAAGAACAACACAGCATGGGAAACAAGCCCATCGATCCCTCGCCGTCACTTTAACATTGTCAGTGTCCTCCTCTACCCATGACCCTTGTCTACACCTGTTGGGGCAGATTGAGGGGAGATAAATTTAGGGACAATTTGTTACACCAATCAGCCTAAGAGCACATCTTTGGGGTGTGGGAGGAAACCGGAGCACCCGGAGAAAACCCACGCAAGCACGGGGAGAATGCGCAAACTCCCCACAGACACCGGCCCAAATCCATGTGTCTGCACAGCAATCAGCGATAGTCACTGAGCTGTCATCTTGCCCAGTATCTGGTCCAGTTTAAGCACACACTAACGACATGAAGCACTAGGCCAATCTCGAAACATCCAAGAGCAGCCCCAGTACGACCCATCGCGTGTCTGCCCCTCGTTGGACAACAAGGCAGACGGAAGCACCTGTGGATTAAATGAGAAAAAACATCGATAACATCCACATCCTTAGACAAACATTCAGGGGAATCCCCAGAAGCTCAGAAGGAAAACAAGTGAAGTGAGCCAGAAAATATGTTGGAAGATCCTTAGGAATCAACTGATTCCCAGGGACGTCCCAATGCTAGTGAACCTTATTTAAAACAGTCTCCTCTATCCGCCCATCTCCAACCCACTCATGTGCCTCTCTAAGTAACTCTTAAACAACTCTAGCGTGCCTGCCTTCACCACCTTACTTGGCAGAGCATTCCATACCCCCACTACCCTCCGTGTGAAAAACCTCCCTCTAATATCCGAATTATACCTCTCCCCCCTCACCCTAAGCCCGTGGCCCCTCGTAATTATTGTATCCAACCTAGAAAAAAGCTTACCCCTGTTCACTCTATCTATACCCTTCGTAATCTTATATACCTCTATTAGATCCCACCTCGTTCTCCGCCTTTCTAAGGAGAACAGCCCCAATTTGCCCAATCTCTCCTCATAGCTCAGTCCTTCCATACCAGGCAGCATCCTGGTAAATCTCCTCTGCACTCTCTCCAGAGTCTCCACGTCCTTCCGGTAGTAAGGTGACCAGAACTGGACGCAGTACTCCAAATGCGGTCTAACCAACGTTCTATACAACTGCAGCATTAGACGCCAGCTTTTATACTCTATACCCCTCCCTATAAAGGCAAGCATACCATAAGCTTTCTTCACCACCTTCTCCACCTGTACTGCCACCTTCAAGGACTTGTGTACTTGCACCCCCAGGTCCCTCTGCACCGTCACCTGCTGCAGTTTTTCGCCCCGTAAGTAATAGTCCTTCCTACCATTATTCCTACCAAAGTGGACCACCTCGCACTTGCCAACATTAAATTCCATTTGCCAGTTCCTGGCCCATTCGCCCAGTCTATCTAGATCCTTCTGCAGACTCTCCACACCCTCCGCGCAATTTGCCGTTCCCCCAATCTTGGTGTCATCAGCAAATTTCGACACCCTACACTCAGTTCCCTCCTCCAGATCATCTATATAAATGGTGAATAGCTGAGGCCCCAGCACCGACCCCTGAGGCACTCCACTAGTCACCAACCGCCAATCCGAATAGCACCCGTTGACCCCCACTCTCTGCCTCCTATTTGACAGCCAATCCTCTATCCACGCTAACACCCTACCCCCAACTCCATGTCCCCTGACCTTCTGCAATAACCTCCTGTGAGGTACCTTGTCAAACGCCTTCTGAAAATCAAGAAAGACCACATCCACCGGCTCTCCTCTATCCACCGCCCTTGACACATCCTCATAGAACTCCAGTAAATTTGTCAGACACGACTTCCCTTTAACGAAACCGTGCTGCGTCTGCTCTATCAAGCAATTCCTCTTACATCCTTCCGGTAGTAAGGCGACCAGAACTGGATGCAGTACTCCAAGTGCCTACCCAGACACCCAGCGCACTGTCTTAGCCAAAGGTGAAGCCGAGCGAGGCAGTGGAACGATTGGAAGCTCAGTGCCCTGACCTGCGGGCAGCGCTATGTCATGCCAGCGAAGAACAGAGACTGGCAACTGCTGACCACTGCAAACGCCAGTGAGAAATCTCACGGCTGGCATCCCAGTTATCAGTTCAAATCGGATCTCTGCGTGCCCTCGGGACGGTAGAGGAAAAGGGGATAGAGAACGTCTTCTGAGGAAAGGCTGAGGGACTTGAGGTTATTTTCATTAGAGTGAAGAGGTGACCCGATTGAGGCATACAAGATGATCAGAGGGTTAGATCGGGTGAGAGCCTTTTTCCTCGGACGGTGACGGCTAACACGAGGGGACAAAGCTTTAAATTGAGGGGTGGTAATTATAGGACGGAGGTAGGTTCTTTACTCAGAGGGTAGGGAGGGTGTGGAATGCCCTGCCTGCAGCAGTTGTGGACTCGCCAACTTTAAGGGCGTTCAAATGGTCAGTGGATAGGCATACGGATAAGATTGGAATAGATTAGGTTAGAGGGTCATTAGATTGGTTCCACTGGGTCAGCGCAACATCGAGGGCCAAAGGGAAGGGAATAATGGTAGGAAGGACTATTACTTACGTGGAGAAAAACTGCAGCAGGCGACGGTGCAGAGGGACCTCGGGGTCCTTGTGCATAAGTCGCAAAAACCCAGCCTGCAGGTGCAGCAGGTGGTCAGGAAGGCGAATGGGATGCTGGCCTTCATAGCGAGGGGGATTGAATATAAAAGTAGGGAGGTCTTGCTGCAGCTGTATAGGGCATTGGTGAGGCCGCAGCTGGAGTACTGTGTGCAGTTTTGGGCGCCGTACTTATGCAAGGATATTTTGGCCTTGGAGGGAGTGCAGAGGAGGTTTACTAGGCTGATGCCGGAGTTGAGGGGGTTGAGCTATGAGGAGAGGCTGAATAAACTAGGCTTGTACTCGTTAGAGTTTAGAAGAATGAGGGGAGATCTCATTGAGACGTATAAGATGATGAATGGGATGGATAGGATAGAGGTGGAGAGACACTTCCCGCTCAGAAAGGACAGTAGGACTAGGGGGCACAGCCTCAAGATAAAGGGGGGGCGGTTTAGAACGGAGTTGAGGAGGAACTTCTTCACTCAAAGGGTGGTGAATCTCTGGAATTCTCTGCCCGTTGAAGTGGTGGAGGCTGCCTCGCTAAATATTTTTAAGACGCGGGTTGATGGGTTTTTGATAAGAGAGGGGATTAAGGGTTATGGGGAGAGGGCAGGAATGTGGAACTGAGACACGACAGATCAGCCATGATCTTATTGAATGGCGGGGCAGGCTCGAAGGGCTAGATGGCCGACTCCTGCTCCTATTTCTTATGTTCTTATGCCTGGACTGCGCTGGAATGTTCTATGTTGTATCTAACGCGGATTGGGGACAGTTAAAGGAGAACGCTAGACTTTATGTTAGGCGAACCCAGGGCTGGGGTCCACCAGCATCTTCCCCGGGGGAAGTCATACCCGCCGCGCCCCCAGACTCACCTCCAAAGCACCCCCCCCCCCCAGTGACGACTGAACGTCGGACAGGGGGGGTTCGGGGCCCGGCTGTTACACACACGGCTCAATTGGCCGAGGTGGCAAATAAAATCTCTGCGCCATCGGCTGACCCGCACAGTTTCTCTGAGGATGCTTGGCAGAAGGAGATAATGTATGGGCTGGAGGAGAGGGAGGAGGGTGGAGCTGATGGTCACCGCGCTTAAACACGTCTGTACAGTCTGTCGGGGAAGGAACATTGTTTTACTTCTGAGCTTCTGGGGATTCCCTTGAATGTTTGTATAAGGACGTGCGTGTTATCGATGTTTTTCTCTTTCAATCCACTGGAGATTCGATCTGCCTCGTTGTCCAGCGAGGGACATACCCGCGATGGGTCGTACTGGGGCTGCTCTTGGAGGTTAGAGTAGCCTAGTGCCTCACGTCGTTAGTGTGTACGCTCAAACCGGACCAGATACTGGGCAAGACGACAGCTCAGTGACTATCGCTGTTTGCTGTGCAGACACATGGTGTCTGTGGGAGTTTGCGCATTCTCCCCGTGTCTGCGTGGGTTTCCTCCGGGTTGCTCCGGTTTCCTCCCCCACACCCCAAAGATGTGCTCTCAGGCTGATTGGTGTTGATCAGTTGTTTGTGGATCCACTTTTCACGGGAGTATCTGGGGAGTTAGATCGGGCTAGATTAAGCGAAACTGATTCATCCAAACGGACTGGGACATCAGCGTCGCACGCTACAGAGGAAGGCAGGAAAGCCCTGTGCTAATTTTGACCCTGCAAAAACCACACACACACAGTGGGTTCCCCGACGCTCAGCTCGAGTCCGGGAACAGGAGGTTCAGGGACCCCCAATGACACAGTCAGAAAAGGAGGGGAGAATCCTTCCGATCAGAAACGAAGGCCGAGGGGATTACCAACACCGGAGAGGTACAACTCTACCTTACGCAGCAGCCCCGGGGAGAGATAGAGGGACGTGTTTTAATTGTGGGCAGTCGGGACCCTCCACCCGAGATTGGAGGAGACCCCCCCCTCCCCCACCACCATATACGCCGTCCCCAAGACTACCGGGACCACCGGTTAGGACAGCTCCTAGATACGAGGGAGAACGTTGCCCAGTACCGATGGAAGAACAAGACAGCCTGGGAAACAGGTCCAGCGAGCCCACGCCGCCCATTGCGAGTCCCCTCTCCCACCCGTGACCCTCGTCCACGCTTACGGCACTCCACATTGGAAACCAGATTGAGGGGAGACTAATTTAGGGACAATTTGTTACACCAATCAGCCTAACAGCACATCTTTGGGGGTGTTGGGGAGGAAACCGGAGCAACCCGGAGAAAACCCACGCAGACACGGGGAGAATGCGCAAACTCCCACACAGACACCGACCCAAATCCATGTGTCTGCACAGCAATCAGCGATAGTCACTGAGCTGTCGTCTTGCCCAGTATCTGGTCCAGTTTAGGCACACACTAACGACATGAAGCACTAGGCCAATCTCGAAACATCCAAGAGCAGCCCCAGTACGACCCATCGCGTGTACGCCCCTTGTTGGACAACAAGTTTACCCAACGGTTTCCCCAGACAGGCCAAGGGAGAGGTGGCCAGGGTAACTGAGAGTCTGTTACAGCAGTGGGGGGGGTGTCGAGACGAGTGGCATCCACGAATAACGCACCGATCCAGCCCGTGAAGGAAAGTGGATGGATTGTGGGAGGTTAACTGTAGACTACCGGGAATTAAATAAGGTTACCCTTGTTGTCCAACGAGGGGCGTACACGCGATGGGTCGTACTGGGGCTGCTCTTGGATGTTTCGAGATTGGCCTAGTGCTTCATGTCGTTAGTGTGTGCCTAAACTGGACCAGATACTGGGCAAGACGACAGCTCAGTGACTATCACTGATTGCTGTGCAGACACATGGATTTGGGCCGGTGTCTGTGGGAGTTTGCGCATTCTCCCCGTGCTTGCATGGGTTTTCTCCGGGTGCTCCGGTTTCCTCCCACACCCCAAAGATGTGCTCTTAGGCTGATTGGTGTCAATAAATTGTCCCTAAATTAGTTTTCCCTCAATGTGGATGGTCATAAACTATAGATAAGGGTCATGGGTGGTGTGGGGGGACTGGTAATGTTAAAATGGCGACACGGGCTCGTTGGACCGAAGGGCCTGTTTCCCGGGCTGTGTTATTCTTTGTTCTTTGATTGACCCAGATGTAACAGGAGACTTGCACACCCTGGAGCACTGAGATTCTTAGATCGGAGTTGAGGAGGAACTTCTTCACTCAAAGGGTGGTGAATCTCTGGAATTCTCTGCCCGTTGAAGTGGTGGGGGCTGCCTCGCTGAATATATTGAAGTCACGGGTAGATAGGTTTCTGATAGACAGGGGAGAAAGCGGGAAAGTGGAACTGATCCACTATCAGATCAACCATGATCTTATTGAATGGCGGGGCAGGCTCGAAGGGCTGGATGGCCGACTCCTGCTCCTATTTCTTATGTTCTTATGAACGCAGCCCGCAGTCACGTGGTCGCCGTGTTAGAGGGACACGCCAAGGCAATCCATCAAATTATTAGGGAAAAATTAGAGAGTGACGGCCCACAACAGAACCGTCGCGCACAAGGACAGTGGGTGATAGAACAGCGAAGGGAAAATCTTGAGCAGTGGACAGGTTCCATCTTGGCATAGTGACGAACAGTTGGAACACCTATTTACGGGTGGGAAACACCCCGGGTTATCTGGTTGCCGGATGCGACAGTTGACCCGAGTCTGGTTCAGGGGACTCCAGGGAGAGCCCTGGGAATGATATGAGGTCTCCCCGTTACCACTGACCTCCAGGTTGGACTGAGGGTCTTTGAAGTGGAAAATGTAGGGGCTAAGCCGTGAGGATATGTGGGTAGGGGACGATGGCATGTCTCACCACCTCCCAGAATCAACGTTACTAACACTGCATCAAACCAGACATAGCAGCCAGAGTGGGGGGGGGCCTCGTTCAACTAATAAGACATTGATACAGGAGATTGGGTCCGCCTTGTTGTCCAACGAGGGGCATACACGCGGTGGGTCGTACTGGGGCTGCTCTTGGTTGTTTCGAGATTGGCCTAGTGCTTCATGTGGTTAGTGTGTGCCTAAACTGGACCAGATACTGGGCAAGACGACAGCTCGGTGACTATCGCTGATTGCTGTGCAGATACATGGATTTGGGTCGGTGTCTGCGGCAGTGTCTCCCCGTGCTGGCGTGGGTTTTCTCTGGTTTCCTCCCACACCCCCCCCCCAAAAAAAAAAGTGCTCTTAGCCTGATCGGTGTAACAAATTCTCCCTAAATTATTCTCCCCCCAATCTTCCCCAATAGGCGTAGACAAAGGGTCATGGGTTAGAGGAGGGCACTCGTAACGGGCTGAAGGGCCTGTTTCCTGGGCTGTGTTGTTCTTATAAGAGAGAGAGGATAGATTTGGATGCCGCTGCTGACTCCGACAGACTCTAGGGGAACACCGTGAGAAATTTGACACGAGCCTAAACCTCCTGCTTGGTTGGATGACCATTGGAAACTGGGTCTCAAACATCTAAATCCATCCATTTGTCCGCTTACTGTCACACCTAGCTGGTGTTTGGAATATCTGATTGTCCGTACTTGTGGGAAACGAGGTTATTCTAAGAATGGGGTTTAGGTTATGTGTTTGTATTTGTAGAGTGTCGTTCTCCGTAGCTTCTGGAATAGAACAGAGAAAAACTACAGCACAAACAGGCCCTTCGGCCCACAAGTTGCACCAATCACATCTCTACCTACCAACTATCTGCAGCTCCCAATCCCATTAGATCCCATACACTCATCCGGAAGTCTCTTAAAAGACCCCAGCGAGTTCACCTCCACCACTGACAGCAGCCGATTCCACTCACCCACCCCCCTCTGAGTGAGAAACTTACCCCTGACATCTCCTCTGTACCTGCTCCCCAGCACCTTAAACCTGTGTCCCTCTCGTAGCGACCATTTCAGCCCTGGGAAATAGCCTCTGAGAATCCACCCTATCTATTCCTCTCAACATCTTATAAACCTCTATCAGGTCACCCCCTCATCCTCCGTCTCTCTAGGGAGAAGAGACTGAGCTCCCTCAACCTATCCTCATAAGGCATGCCTCCCAATCCAGGCAACATCCTTGTAAATCTCCTCTGCACCCTCTCAATAGCTTCCACATCCTTCCTGTAGTGAGGTGACCAGAACTGAGCACAGTTCTCCAAGTGGGGACGCAGAAATGTATTATTCCCGTGCCTGTGAATACCTAGGCCTTGCTTGAGTGTTGAGTGACTGGGGAATTCCTGACAGATATTGGGCCTGAGTTCGCGCTCTGGATCAAAGGGGGGGACTGTGGCCAAACGGGTCGTCTAAAATGGCGTTTTGTAAAGCACTCTGGGTCAATTGGGCAAGAAACTAAACCGACTAAAGACAGGCAGAGACAAACAGGCTGCAACCCTGACCAGCGAACAAACAGGATATAGGCTGTTTCCAGGATGAAAGGGACTTTCTAGTCACACTGGGTTGTGTGCCAGACACAAGGACACTGTGAACCCTTATTTCGGAGGAAGGTATGTGCCGCTGGGGACGCAGCCAGAGGTCGGTGTGGTAGCACCTGATTGGATCTTACTGATCGGGGGTTGGGGGGGATCAAGTCCTGATCGATTGATTGGCAATGGCCAAAAACGAGGGGGGGGCGTGAAACCAAACGGGGTATGAAGGGTGCTACGCAACCAGGAATCTCTCTCTGACCCCCACGAGCGAGCTACAACGACGGAGAGTCTCCACTCCCGAGGAAGAAGGAAGGAAGGAAAGAAGATCGGAGCCAGAGGGCCAGACCAGATGACGCAAACAACCACCAAGACCAGCACACAGAAAAAGGCCAATATCTGCTTGGGTGCTCGCCAGACACACAAAGTTAAGTCAAGCTCTAGTGTTGGACTTGAATTCTGGTATTTTCCTGTAAGATTGTTGGTTGGGTAGGTGATTATTGATTGTAGTGGATTAAATAAATATTGTTTGTACTAATGAGACGTCTACTCGTAGTTATTTGTCCAAGGTATAAGGGTTAGAGTAGACCTATTTTACAACTGGAGACCATACACATCTCTTTAACCTGTGCTTAACCCTCTCTCCACTCACGCTGTCTGTTCCTTTAAGACTTGATTACCTGTAAAGTCTCGCAGTCCAACCATTATTGTGTAAATTGAGTTTGTGTCTTTCTATGCCCTGTTTGTGGTCAGAAATCCCCACCCACCTGATGAAGGGGCAGCATTCCGAAAGCTCGTGCTACCAAATAAACCTGTTGGACTTTAACCTGGTGTTGTGAGACTTCTGACTGTGTTTACCCCATCAAACACTCCCAGGACAGATACAGCATAGGGTTAGATACAGAGTAAAGCTCCCTCTACACTGTCCCCCCATCAAACACTCCCAGGACAGATACAGCATGGGGTTAGATACAGAGTAAAGCTCCCTCTACACTGTCCCCATCAAACACTCCCAGGACAGGGACAGCACGGGGTTAGATACAGAGTAAAGCTCCCTCTACATCGTCCCCCCATCAAACACTCCCAGGACAGGTACAGCACAGGGTTAGATACAGAGTAAAGCTCCCTCTACACTGTCCCCCATCAAACACTCCCAGGACAGATACAGCACGGGGTTAGATACAGAGTAAAGCTCACTCTACGCTGTCCCCCCATCAAACACTCCCAGGACAGGTACAGCACGGGGTTAGATACAGAGTAAAGCTCCTTCTACGCTGTCCCCCCATCAAACACTCCCAGGACAGGTACAGCACGGGGTTAGATACAGAGTAAAGCTCCCTCTACGCTGTCCCCCCATCAAACACTCCCAGGACAGGTACAGCACGGGGTTAGATACAGAGTAAAGCTCCCTCTACGCTGTCCCCCCATCAAACACTCCCAGGACAGGTACAGCACGGGGTTAGATACAGAGTAAAGCTCCTTCTACGCTGTCCCCCCATCAAACACTCCCAGGACAGGTACAGCACGGGGTTAGATACAGAGTAAAGCTCCCTCTACGCTGTCCCCCCATCAAACACTCCCAGGACAGGTACAGCACGGGGTTAGATACAGAGTAAAGCTCCCTCTACGCTGTCCCCCCATCAAACACTCCCAGGACAGGTACAGCACGGGGTTAGATACAGAGTAAAGCTCCCTCTACGCTGTCCCCCCATCAAACACTCCCAGGACAGGTACAGCACAGGGTTAGATACAGAGTAAAGCTCCCTCTACGCTGTCCCCCCATCAAACACTCCCAGGACAGGTACAGCACAGGGTTAGATACAGAGTAAAGCTCCCTCTACACTGTCCCCCTATCAAACACTCCCAGGACAGGTACAGCACAGGGTTAGATACAGAGTAAAGCTCCCTCTACACTGTCCCCCCCATCAAACACTCCCAGGACAGGTACAGCACGGGGTTAGATACAGAGTAAAGCTCCCTCTACACTGTCCCCCATCAAACACTCCCAGGACAGGTACAGCACGGGGTTAGATACAGAGTAAAGCTCCCTCTACACTGTCCCCCCCATCAAACACTCCCAGGACAGGTACAGCACGGGGTTAGATACAGAGTAAAGCTCCCTCTACACTGTCCCCCCATCAAACACTCCCAGGACAGGTACAGCACGGGGTTAGATACAGAGTAAAGCTCCCTCTACACTGTCCCCATCAAACACTCCCAGGACAGGTACAGCACGGGGTTAGATACAGAGTAAAGCTCCCTCTACACTGTCCCCATCAAACACTCCCAGGACAGGTACAGCACGGGGTTAGATACAGAGTAAAGCTCCCTCTACACTGTCCCCCCATCAAACACTCCCAGGACAGGTACAGCACGGGGTTAGATACAGAGTAAAGCTCCCTCTACACTGTCCCCATCAAACACTCCCAGGACAGGTACAGCACGGGGTTAGATACAGAGTAAAGCTCCCTCTACACTGTCCCCATCAAACACTCCCAGGACAGGTACAGCACGGGGTTAGATACAGAGTAAAGCTCCCTCTACACTGTCCCCCCATCAAACACTCCCAGGACAGGTACAGCACGGGGTTAGATACAGAGTAAAGCTCCCTCTACACTGTCCCCCCCATCAAACACTCCCAGGACAGGTACAGCACGGGGTTAGATACAGAGTAAAGCTCCCTCTACACTGTCCCCCCCATCAAACACTCCCAGGACAGGTACAGCACGGGGTTAGATACAGAGTAAAGCTCCCTCTACACTGTCCCCCCATCAAACACTCCCAGGACAGGTACAGCACGGGGTTAGATACAGAGTAAAGCTCCCTCTACACTGTCCCCCCCATCAAACACTCCCAGGACAGGTACAGCACGGGGTTAGATACAGAGTAAAGCTCCCTCTACACTGTCCCCCCATCAAACACTCCCAGGACAGGTACAGCACGGGGTTAGATACAGAGTAAAGCTCCCTCTACACTGTCCCCCCCATCAAACACTCCCAGGACAGGCACAGCACGGGGTTAGATACAGAATTGAGCTGCCTCAGGTTCCTGAGTTGGATTCGCGGTGGGTCTTACCTTCGTCTCGGAGTCTCTTTCTCCCTCGTATGGACATATTCCAGGTGTCTGGGATGATCCCGGTTCCCTCCGCTCAGTTCCTGCTGGGGCCTGGGAAGTTTCGGAGTGTCCCTGGGGGATTGTGCCAGCTCCTCTCCAGCACCGGCTCCCGATCCGTTCCCCTCGGCTGCAGGAGAATGGGCCAAGTCATACCCAGCCTGGCCTCTCGCCATTCCCCCGCCTGCAATCTGCGCAGTCACAGCAACCACCTGTCCACCCTCCCCCCGCAACACACCCCCACCCCACTGGCTCCGGTTTCTGTCTCTGAGATCAGAATTCACCTGCTCACTCTACCTGGCCTCATCTCAGAGTGTGTGTGTGTGCCCCAGAGAGAGAGAGACAGAGAGAGAGACACAGAGACAGAGAGAGAGGGAGAGAGAGAGATACAGAGAGAGAGAGGGAGAGAGACAGAGAGAGAGAGGGAGAGAGACAGAGAGAGAGAGTCAGAGAGAGAGACAGAGAGAGAGACACAGAGACAGAGAGAGAGAGGGAGAGAGAGAGATAGAGAGAGAGGGAGAGAGACAGAGAGAGGGAGAGAGAGAGGGAGAGAGACAGAGAGAGAGAGTCAGAGAGAGAGACAGAGAGAGAGAGAGAGACAGAGAGAGAGAGACAGAGAGAGAGAGAGACAGAGAGAGAGACAGAGAGAGAGAGAGAGACAGAGAGAGAGAGAGACAGAGAGAGAGGGAGAGACAGAGAGAGAGAGACAGAGAGAGAGACAGAGAGAGAGAGACAGAGAGAGAGGGAGAGAGAGAGAGAGACAGAGAGAGAGAGACAGAGAGAGGGAGAGAGACAGAGAGAGAGAGACAGAGAGAGAGAGACAGAGAGAGAGACAGAGAGAGAGAGACAGAGAGAGAGAGAGACAGAGAGAGACAGAGAGAGAGAGACAGAGAAAAAAACAGTGATAGAGAAACAGAGAGAGTGAGAGAGAGAGACAGACAGACAGACATAGTGGGAGAGACAGAGACAGAGAGACAGATCAAGAGAGAGACAGAGAGACGGGAGAAGTAAGAGAGAGAGAGACAGACAGACAGAGAGAGATACAGAACAAGAGACCGTTTTAAAGTTTATTTATTAGCCACAAGTAGGCTTACATTAACACTGCAATGAAGTTACTGTGAAAAACCCCTAGTCCCCCACACTCCTGTTCGGGTTTCACTGAGGGAGAATTTAGCACGGCCAATCCACCCTAACGAGCGTGTCTTTCAGACTGTGGGAGGAAACCGGAGCACCCGGAGGAAACCCATGCAGACACGGGGAGAATGTGCAGGCTCCACACAGACAGTGACCCGAACCAGGAATCAAACCCGGATCCCTGGTGCTGTGAGACAGCAGTGCTAACCCGCTGTGCTGTGGGGAATGGAACCCGGGTCCCTGTGAGACAGCAGTGCTAACCCGCTGTGCTGTGGGGAATGGAACCCGGGTCCCTGTGAGACAGCAGCGCTAACCCGCTGTGCTGCGGGGAATGGAACCCGGGTCCCTGTGAGACAGCAGCGCTAACCCGCTGTGCTGTGGGGAATGGAACCCGGGTCCCTGTGAGACAGCAGCGCTAACCCGCTGTGCTGCGGGGAATGGAACCCGGGTCCCTGTGAGACAGCAGTGCTAACCCGCTGTGCTGTGGGGAATGGAACCCGGGTCCCTGTGAGACAGCAGTGCTAACCCGCTGTGCTGTGGGGAATGGAACCCGGGTCCCTGTGAGACAGCAGCGCTAACCCGCTGTGCTGTGGGGAATGGAACCCGGGTCCCTGTGAGACAGCAGCGCTAACCCGCTGTGCCTTAGTGCTGCCCAGAGAGAGACAGAGAGAGAGACAGACAAAGAGGGAGCCAGAGAGGGAGAGGCAGAGCGAAAGTTTTCAAGTTTAAAGTGCATTATTGTCGCAAGTTGACACTGCAATGAAGTTGCAACAGAAATCCCTTTGTCGCCACAGTCCGGCACCTATTCAGCTACACTGAGGAAGAATTTAGCCCTGCCAGTGCACCCTAACCAGCACGTCTTTCGAACTATGGTTCCTGTTGGGCAGGGGGAAAGAGCCCAGTTGGTACTGCACTGCCAGGGTGCACAGTGGGCAGTGTCAGAGTGTCAGTCTGGCAGTGCCGGGGTGCACACTGTGCAGTGCCAGGGTGCCGGGTTGGCACTGCCGGTCTTTCACTGCACCCTGGGCCCTGCCTGACCCTGTCCCTGACCACCCCGATGGGACGTCAGTGGCCTCCGTTCCAAATGGCGTGGCCATCAGGTCTGGTCCCTCAGCACTGAGCCGTCCTAAGACCCTTTTTGAAAGCTGGCCATCCTGTGGACCTCACTGACAAAACAATTCGATAAGGTTTCGGCAAATGTGGAAGATCTTTCTGAAGCCACGGAGGAACAGCCCACGCTGGCCAAAATATCCACTCATTAGCTTTCCAGGAGATGAGCTCCCCCATGGGAAAATGATCCATGAGGAATTGGCCCCAAGTTGTGGGAAAAGCGGTATCTCCAATAGTGCCGTGCACTTATTCCTCGTATCATTCCTTTCCTTCCGAGCTCCATTCAATTCCATCGCTATCCATCCCCTCACCATCTGCCGACCTTTCACCCCAGGCGCCGTGTGGAGTTGAGTCTCGAACCCCCGCAGCCGAGTCGATTCCCCGTTGCATCCTCCAGCAGGGGGAGAATTGCCCTTAATGAAACTCGGGCGTCCGTGTCCCCGGGTCCGAGACCTCCGACGGTTTAAGATTTTCGGCAGCACATGCCCGGTGAAGGCACAGCTGCCAGGTCACCATCAAATTAACCATCATGCTTTGGGATTTGAGCCCACGGTGCACTTCAGTGCCAACCTTTGTCAGGCAGGATGCTTCTTCTCTCTCAATATTACGCGCTACCGTCATGAGAGATTAACACGCATGTTTACCCAGTAAGTGCCAATGTTTACTCCTTGAAAATTATACTCGGAGATTGTTATATAATTTCAAAGGTATTGTATGTGACGAGGGCGTTAGTCGGGTAAGTGACGTGAGTCAAGAGAACTTAGGTAGTACAAGGGCTCAATTTTACCAAAGATTTGCGCCCGTTTTCGGGGGCGAAATCGCGGTAAATTGGGGCGTCGGGCCTGTAACGCGATCTGCACCCGAAACCAAGCAGAGCGCGCCTTTACCAACACCCGATTTCGGCACGGATCCGGTTTAATGATTTAATGAACCCTGCGCTCAATTCTAGTGCCAATGGTAGGACTCTGAAGAGTGCAGTTGAACAGAGGGATCTGGGAATACAGGTACAGAATTCCCTAAAAGTGATGTCACGGGTAGATAGGGTCGTAAAGAGTGTTTTTGGTACACTGGCCTTTATAAATCGGAGTATCGAGTATAAAAGTTGGAGTGTTATGGTAAGGTTATATAAGGCATTGGTGAGACCGAATTTAGAGTATTGTGTACAATTTTGGTCACCTAGTTACAGGAAGGATGTAAATAAGGTTGAAAGAGGGCAGAGAAGGCTCACAAGGATGTTGCTGGGACTTGAGAAGCTGAGTTACAGAGAGCCATTGAATAGGTTAGGACTTTATTCCCTGGAGAATGAGGGGACATTTGATAGAGGTGTATAAGATTTTGATGGGTACAGATAGAGAGAATGCAAGCAGGCTTTTTCCACTGAGGCTAGGAGAGAAAAAAACCAGAGGACATGGGTTAAGGGTGAAAGGAGAAAAGTTTAAAGGGAATGTTGGGGGGGCTTCTTCACGCAGAGAGTGGTGGGAGTGTGGAATGAGCTGCCGGATAAAGTGGTAAATGCGGGATCACTTTTAACATTTAAGAAAAACTTGGACGGGTTCATGGATGAGAGGGTGTGGAGGGATATGGTTCAAGTGCAGGTCAGTGGGACAAGGCAAAAAATGGTTCAGCACAGACAAGAAGGGCCAAAAGGCCTGTTTCTGAGCTGGAATTTTCTATGGTTCTATTAGCACAGCCAATCCACCCTAACCTACACATCTTTGGACACTAAGGGACAATTTAGCATGGCCAATCCACCCTAACCTACACATCTTTGGACACTAAGGGACAATTTAGCATGGCCAATCCACCCTAACCCACACATCTTTGGACACTAAGGGACAATTTAGCACGGCCAATCCACCCTAACCTACACATCTTTGGACACTAAGGGACAATTTAGCACGGCCAATCCACTCTAACCTACACATCTTTGGACACTAAGGGACAATTTAGTACGGCCAATCCATCCTAACCTACACATCTTGGGATCCATGATGTGGTGTTTGGTTGGGGTGGGAACAGTGAGAGGTCTCACAACACCTGGTTAAAGTCCAACAGGTTTATTTGGAATCACAAGCTTTTGGAGCGCTGCTCCTTCATCAGGTGAGTGGACAGGTAGTTTTCACAAACTTGGCATATCGAGATCATGACTCGATACACAAAAATGGTTGGACTGCGAGTCTTTACAGGTAATCAAGCCTTAAAGGTACAGACAATGTGAGTGGAGAGAGGGTTAAGCACAGGTTAAAGAGATGTGTATTGTCTCCAGACAGGACGGTTAGTGAGATTTTGCAAACCCAGGCAAGTTGTGGGGGTTACAGACGGTGCGGCATGAACCCAAGATCCTGGGTGAGACCGTCCTCATGTGTACGGAACTTGGCTATCAGTCTCTGCTCAGCGACTCTGCGCTGTCGTGTGTCGTGAAGGCCGTCTTGGAGAACGTTTACCCGAAGATCAGAGGCCGAATACCCGTAACCGCTGGAGTGTTCACCAACAGGAAGGGAACAGTCTTGCCTGGTGATTGTCGAGCAGTGTTCATTCATCCGTCGTCGTAGCGTCTGCATGGTCTCTCCAGTGTACCATGCCTCGGGACATCATTTCCTGCAGCGTATCAGGTAGACAACGTTGGCCAACGCAAGAGTATGTACCGTGTAGCTGGTGGATGGTGTTCTCACGTGAGATAATGGCATCTGTGTCGATGATCCAGCACATGTTGCAGATCCACACACTGGTATTTTATTCGTCCCTGAGATCCGGAAGCTAACTCCTATCTTGACTAACCCTAACATCTTGATTGTAGAGACTGAAAGCCCTCCGCCCAAAGTTCAGATGAACATTCTGACGGGTTCCCGTCAGGCTCGCTGTCTAACCAGACACACCCGGTGACACCAGGGGGTTGGGCACCAGTCCATCTCGCCTGGACGGCGAACGAGCTCTGTTCGTCTGCATTGATGAAGCGTTCTAACTGTTCTCCCTCCTCAAACTTTAACTGATAAAACTTGGGATATTTCCAAGGCTAAAACCTCGATTTGATAGATTGTCCCTCACCAATGTGCCTTGTGGGAAAGGAGAAACAGAGAAGGTAGGAGCGGGATGAGGCCATTTGGCCCTTCGAGTCTGTTCCACCCACTCACCACCAACTCGACAGCCCGATCCTGCTTCCCCGCACCCCCCCAAATCCCCTCTGATCCCGTTCTCTCCGAGTGCTGTATCCAGCCCCCTCTCCGACACACTCAGTGTTTTGGCACCAACTCCTTCCCGTGGGAATGAATCCCACAGGCTCACCGGGGGGGGGGAAGGGATATCTCCTCACCTCCCTCCGAAATGGTTCCCCCCACCCCCCCAAATCCTCACACCCCCTGGTTCTGGACTCCCATCGGTAACACGCCCCCTGTTCCAGTCCTGTTAGGATTTTATAAATCTCTCTGAGATCCTCCCCCTCCAGCAGGAAACAACCCTAACCTGGTCAATCTCTCCTCGTACATCCGTCCCCCACCCGGGAATCAGCTGGGAAATCCTCCCCTCCAGAGCGAGAACATCCTTCCTCAGATAAGGAGACCCAAACTGCACCCAATACTCTCGGTGTGGCCTCACCCAGGCCCCTGGACAATCGTAACAACACATCCCTCTGCTCCAAACCTCTTGCAACGTGCTTACCCTCAGCGACCGGTGCACAAGGACGCCCAGATCCCTCTGCACACTCCCCCTCTCCCAATTTACACCCACTCAGGGAGTAATCTGCTGCCTCGATACTGCTCCCAAAGTGAGTCACCTCACACTTATCCATCCTTCCCAATTTACACTTGTTCATAGAACAATCTGATTTCTGATTATTGCTGCCAGAGTGAATAGCTTCACATTTATCCCAATCGTACTGCAACTGGTACTGATTTTCACCAGTGTACGTACCCTAATAATTGACAATAATAGGTCAAAAATATCAGTATTTATGTTTTGCAATTGTATTCACTGATAGAAATCCCAGCAAAATATTTCTGTAAACTTTGAGCAAATTTTTAAAATCGAACGCCATCAATTTCGAGTGATTTTACATCTCACCGTCACTACCCAACACCAAAAGGAGAATCATACATTACACTGCACATCCCACAGTGCGGCGCTCCCTCAGCACCGACCCTCCCACAGTGCGGCGCTCCCTCAACACCGACCCTCCCACAGTGCGGCACTCCCTCAGCACCGACCCTCCCACAGTGCGGCGCTCCCTCAGCACCGACCCTCCCACAGTGCGGCGCTCCCTCAGCACCGACCCTCCCCACAGTGCGGCGCTCCCTCAGCACTGACCCTCCCACAGTGCGGCGCTCCCTCAGCACCGACCCTCCCACAGTGCGGCGCTCCCTCAGCACTGACCCTCCCACAGTGCGGCGCTCCCTCAGCACCGACCCTCCACAGTGCGGCGCTCCCTCAGCACCGACCCTCCCACAGTGCGGCGCTCCCTCAGCACTGACCCTCCCACAGTGCGGCGCTCCCTCAGCACCGACCCTCCCACAGTGCGGGACTCCCTCAACACCGACCCTCCCACAGTGCGGCGCTCCCTCAGCACCGACCCTCCCACAGTGCGGGACTCCCTCAGCACCGACCCTCCCCACAGTGCGGGACTCCCTCAGCACCGACCCTCCCACAGTGCGGCGCTCCCTCAGCACCGACCCTCCCACAGTGCGGCGCTCCCTCAGCACCGACCCTCCCACAGTGCGGCGCTCCCTCAGCACTGACCCTCCCACAGTGCGGGACTCCCTCAGCACTGACCCTCCCCACAGTGCGGGACTCCCTCAGCACCGACCCTCCCACAGTGCGGGACTCCCTCAGCACTGACCCTCCCCACAGTGCGGGACTCCCTCAGCACCGACCCTCCCACAGTGCGGGACTCCCTCAGCACTGACCCTCCCCACAGTGCGGCGCTCCCTCAGCACCGACCCTCCCACAGTGCGGCGCTCCCTCAGCACCGACCCTCCCCACAGTGCGGGACTCCCTCAGCACCGACCCTCCCACAGTGCGGGACTCCCTCAGCACCGACCCTCCCCACAGTGCAGGACTCCCTCAGCACCGACCCTCCCCACAGTGCGGCGCTCCCTCAGCACCGACCCTCCCCACAGTGCGGGACTCCCTCAGCACCGACCCTCCCACAGTGCGGGACTCCCTCAGCACCGACCCTCCCCACAGTGCAGGACTCCCTCAGCACCGACCCTCCCCACAGTGCGGCGCTCCCTCAGCACCGACCCTCCCCACAGTGCGGGACTCCCTCAGCACCGACCCTCCCCAAAGTGCGGGACTCCCTCAGCACCGACCCTCCCACAGTGCGGCGCTCCCTCAGCACCGACCCTCCCACAGTGCGGGGCTCCCTCAGCACCGACCTTCCCACAGTGCGGGGCTCCCTCAGCACCGACCCTCCCCAAAGTGCGGGACTCCCTCAGCACCGACCCTCCCACAGTGCGGCGCTCCCTCAGCACCGACCCTCCCACAGTGCGGGGCTCCCTCAGCACCGACCCTCCCACAGTGCGGGGCTCCCTCAGCACCGACCCTCCCACAGTGCGGGGCTCCCTCAGCACCGACCCTCCCGATAGTGCGGCGCTCCCTCAGCACCGACCCTCCCACAGTGCGGCGCTCCCTCAGCACCGACCCTCCCACAGTGCGGCGCTCCCTCAGCACCGACCCTCCCCACAGTGCGGGACTCCCTCAGCACCGACCCTCCCACAGTGCGGGACTCCCTCAGCACCGACCCTCCCCACAGTGCAGGACTCCCTCAGCACCGACCCTCCCCACAGTGCGGCGCTCCCTCAGCACCGACCCTCCCCACAGTGCGGGACTCCCTCAGCACCGACCCTCCCACAGTGCGGGACTCCCTCAGCACCGACCCTCCCCACAGTGCAGGACTTCCCTCAGCACCGACCCTCCCCACAGTGCGGCGCTCCCTCAGCACCGACCCTCCCCACAGTGCGGGACTCCCTCAGCACCGACCCTCCCCAAAGTGCGGGACTCCCTCAGCACCGACCCTCCCACAGTGCGGCGCTCCCTCAGCACCGACCCTCCCACAGTGCGGGGCTCCCTCAGCACCGACCCTCCCACAGTGCGGGACTCCCTCAGCACCGACCCTCCCACAGTGCGGCGCTCCCTCAGCACCGACCCTCCCACAGTGCAGGACTCCCTCAGCACCGACCCTCCCACAGTGCGGGGCTCCCTCAGCACCGACCCTCCCACAGTGCGGCGCTCCCTCAGCACCGACCCTCCCCACAGTGCGGGACTCCCTCAGCACCGACCCTCCCACAGTGCGGCGCTCCCTCAGCACCGACCCTCCCGATAGTGCGGCACTGGGGAATCAGGGAGGGGGGGTGGGGAAGGGAGGGAATGGTCACTTGGAAACAGGGAATGATAAGTTTGGGGTTGGGTTACTGTTTAAGGTGATTGCGAATGTGGTTCGTTCTCAAGGGATTGACCCCTCCTTGAGGTCTGACCCCTCCTTGAGGTCAAACAGAACGACCCTCAGACCTCACCCCGTTTGTTAATTGAGAGGACTGTTCTGTTGGAATAATGTCAGTTTTGTAATAACTATTCTTGCACGAGGAGTAAAGTGCAGATAACCGGGGGGGGGGGGTAAGGCTATCTCGCGTCACTCCCTGGTGTCACACCAGGAGCGTCTCCGGTGGGGCTCTGGCTCTGCCCCTCCGGGGGGTCACCGTCCTGAGAGGCCAGCCCGGTCCCCGCCCCAGCCCCCAGCACAGCCCCCACCCCCGCCCCCACCCCGGCCCCCAGCACGGCCCCCGCCCCCGCCCCCACCCCCCGCCCCCACCCCCGCCCCCACGCCGGCCCCCACCACCAGGCTGGCCCCCTCCAGGGCCCCGGCCAGGAGGGCGCCCCCCACGAGCGCCGGGCCGGCCACCACGGCCCCCACCACGGCTCCGGCCACCCCCAGCAGCCCCGTACCCGCTGCCAGGCCGCACTTCAGCACGCCGGACTTGAAGGCCCGCTCGTGAGCCTGGCAGAAGGAGTCGCGCTCCCTCCCCAGACGGGAGCGCAGGAGGCCCATCTCCGGCTGCGGGTCCACCTTGCTCGCCCTCCGTCTCCGCTGGAACTTGGCCAACAGCTCCTCCACCTTCGCCTCCAGACGCTTCTTCATTGCGCCGGGCATCACCTGGACACTCCGAAACATCCCGTCTGCGGCTTCCCTCTGAGGGTCAAACACAAAGCTCGGGGTTAGATACAGAGTAAAGCTCCCTCTACACTGTCCCCCCATCAAACATTCCCAGGACAGGTACAGCACGGGGTTAGATACAGAGTAAAGCTCCCTCTACACTGTCCCCCCCATCAAACACTCCCAGGACAGGTACAGCACGGGGTTAGATACAGAGTAAAGCTCCCTCTACACTGTCCCCCCATCAAACACTCCCAGGACAGGTACAGCACGGGGTTAGATACAGAGTAAAGCTCCCTCTACACTGTCCCCCCATCAAACACTCCCAGGACAGGTACAGCACGGGGTTAGATACAGAGTAAAGCTCCCTCTACACTGTCCCCCCATCAAACACTCCCAGGACAGGTACAGCACGGGGTTAGATACAGAGTAAAGCTCCCTCTACACTGTCCCCCCATCAAACACTCCCAGGACAGGTACAGCACAGGGTTAGATACAGAGTAAAGCTCCCTCTACACTGTCCCCCCATCAAACACTCCCAGGACAGGTACAGCACAGGGTTAGATACAGAGTAAAGCTCCCTCTACACTGTCCCCCCATCAAACACTCCCAGGACAGGTACAGCACGGGGTTAGATACAGAGTAAAGCTCCCTCTACACTGTCCCCCCATCAAACACTCCCAGGACAGGTACAGCACGGGGTTAGATACAGAGTAAAGCTCCCTCTACACTGTCCCCATCAAACACTCCCAGGACAGGTACAGCACGGGGTTAGATACAGAATAAAGCTCCCTCTACACTGTCCCCATCAAACACTCCCAGGACAGGGACAGCACGGGGTTAGATACAGAGTAAAGCTCCCTCCACACTGGTGTCTCTCAGTCCCCTCTCTCTCTCTCGTGGAGATATCTGTACACTGACTGGTGTCTCTCAGTCCTCTCTCTCTCTCTCTCTCAGGGAGATATCTGTACACTGACTGGTGTCTCTCAGTCCTCTCTCTCTCTCTCAGGGAGATATCTGTACACTGACTGGTGTCTCTC
>NW_027650103.1:82500-110000 GCF_965287045.1 Carcharhinus amblyrhynchos | reverse complement strand
TACACTGTCCTTTCCCCCTCTCTGGGACCGGGTGTCACAGTGCGTTAGATACACTGTCCTTTCCCCCTCTCTGGGACCGGGTGTCACAGTGCGTTAGATACACTGTCCTTTCCCCCTCTCTGGGACCGGGTGTCACAGTGCGTTAGATACACTGTCCTTTCCCCCTCTCTGGGACCGGGTATCACAGTGCGTTAGATACACTGTCCTTTCCCCCACTCTGGGACCGGGTGTCACAGTGCGTTAGATACACTGTGCTTTCCCCCTCTGGGACCGGGTGTCACAGTGCGTTAGATACACTGTCCTTTCCCCCTCTCTGGGACCGGGTGTCACAGTGCGTTAGATACACTGTCCTTTCCCCCCACTCTGGGACCGGGTGTCACAGTGCGTTAGATACACTGTCCTTTCCCCCACTCTGGGACCGGGTGTCACAGTGCGTTAGATACACTGTCCTTTCCCCCACTCTGGGACCGGGTGTCACAGTGCGTTAGATACACTGTCCTTTCCCCCACTCTGGGACCGGGTATCACAGTGCGTTAGATACACTGTCCTTTCCCCCACTCTGGGACCGGGTATCACAGTGTGTTAGATACACTGTCCTTTCCCCCTCTCTGGGACCGGGTATCACAGTGCATTAGATACACTGTCCTTTACCCCACTCTGGGACCGGGTGTCACAGTGCATTAGATACACTGTCCTTTCCCCCACTCTGGGACCGGGTGTCACAGTGCATTAGATACACTGTCCTTTCCCCCGCTCTGGGACCGGGTGTCACAGTGCGTTAGATACACTGTCCTTTCCCCCACTCTGGGACCGGGTGTCACAGTGCGTTAGATACACTGTCCTTTCCCCCTCTGGGACCGGGTGTCAGAGTGCGTTAGATACACTGTCCTTTCCCCCACTCTGGGACCAGGTGTCACAGTGCGTTAGATACACTGTCCTTTCCCCCTCTCTGGGACCGGGTGTCACAGTGCGTTAGATACACTGTCCTTTCCCCCATTCTGGGACCGGGTGTCACAGTGCGTTAGATACACTGTCCTTTCCCCCCACTCTGGGACCGGGTGTCACAGTGCGTTAGATACACTGTCCTTTCCCCCACTCTGGGACCGGGTGTCACAGTGTGTTAGATACACTGTCCTTTCCCCCACTCTGGGACCGGGTGTCACAGTGCGTTAGATACACTGTCCTTTCCCCCACTCTGGGACCGGGTGTCACAGTGCGTTAGATACACTGTCCTTTCCCCCACTCTGGGACCGGGTGTCACAGTGTGTTAGATACACTGTCCTTTCCCCCACTCTGGGACTGGGTGTCACAGTGCGTTAGATACACTGTCCTTTCCCCCACTCTGGGACCGGGTGTCACAGTGCGTTAGATACACTGTCCTTTCCCCCTCTCTGGGACCGGGTGTTACAGTGCGTTAGATACACTGTCCTTTCCCCCTCTCTGGGACCGGGTGTCACAGTGCGTTAGATACACTGTCCTTTCCCCCACTCTGGGACCAGGTGTCACAGTGCGTTAGGTACACTCAGGGATGGGGTGTGAGGGTTGATGAATGTACCTCTGACTTGTCCTGTGGTACTGAGGGCAATTTTTTTCCCAGGGAACGGCAGGAGGAAGCACATCGCCTTCGATAGCAGCTCCTCCGTGTGTGGCAGCGATTTCGTGTTGGCTTTCTGAAGTTTCTGAGGAGGGAGAGATACGTCAGTTTTGCTCTTGCTCAGATAACCACCAACCCCCCACCCCGTGTCTCTCAGCATCACATCCCCATTGCCATCTTGCTCTGAGAAACTGACCTCCAGGCAGTTAGTACTTTGTGAAGGGATTTCCCGGAAACCCCCTGCTCTGTTTGGGATGAAAGCCGCAGAGGGAATTCAGCCCCTCACCCTTGCTCCCAAACGCTGTAATTTTCCTCCAGCTGGATTGGTCGGATTTTTTTTTTTCCCCCAACACCGTCACATTCAAATCTAATAGCTTCTTGGTAGCTGCTGTAAATTGATTGGGCCAGTTTCAAGCACAGATAGGTTGTCTTTGCCAAGACGAATGCTTGACTGTTCAACACAAATGTTTCAGTCTGGGACTCTGTGTGCATTTTCCGTTTTAAACCCCCGAGCGCTGTAACAAATTGGTGGCTTTGAAAGGAGTCGCGCCAAGATTTTTTTCAGGAATTTTTTTGCATTGTTCTCAAAATCACATCCCAACTTACAAGATAATGAAGGGGATGGATAGGGTAGAGGTGAAGAGATTCTTCCTGCTCAGAAAGGACAGCAGGACTAGAGGGCACAGCCTCAAGATAAAGGGGGGGACAGTTTAGATCGGAGTTGAGGAGGAACTTCTTCACTCAAAGGGTGGTGAATCTCTGGAATTCTCTGCCCGTTGAAGTGGTGGAGGCTGCCTCGCTAAATATATTGAAGTCACGGGTAGATAGGTTTCTGATAGACAGGGGAGAAAGCGGGAAAGTGGAACTGATCCACTATCAGATCAGCCATGATCTTATTGAATGGCGGGGCAGGCTCAAAGGGCTAGATGGCCGACTCCTGCTCCTATTTCTTATGTTCTTATGTTCTAACATGCGGAGAAGCAGCAGATGGACTTCAACCCGGATACATGTGTGTAGCTGTCCATTTTGGCAGGACCAATGGGATGAAGGAGTATAATATCAAGGGTAGGAGTCTTAGCAGTGTAGAGGATCAGAAGGATCTTGGGGTCTGGGTCCACAGGACTCTGAAATCGGCCTCGCAGGTGGAGGATGTGGTTAAGAAGGCATATGGTGTACTGGCCTTCATTAATCGAGGGATTGAGTTTAGGAGTTGGGAGATAAAGCTCCAGCTTTATAAGACCCTGGTCAGACCCCACTTGGAGTACTGTGCGCAGTTCTGGTCGCCTCACTACAGGAAGGATGTGGAAGCTATTGAGAGGGTGCAGAGGAGATTTACAAGGACGTTGCCTGGATTGGGAGGCATGCCTTATGAGGATAGGTTGAGGGAGCTCGGTCTTTTCTCCCTGGAGAGACGAAGGATGAGGGGGTGACCTGATAGAGGTTTATAAGATGTTGAGAGGTATAGTTAGGGTGGATCCTCAGAGGCTATTTCCCAGGGCTGAAATGGTCACTATGAGAGGGACACAGGTTTAAGGTGCTGGGGAGCAGGTACAGAGGAGATGTCAGGGGTAAGTTTTTCACTCAGAGGGGGGTGGGTGAGTGGAATCGGCTGCCGTCGGTGGGGGTGGAGGTGGATTCGATAGGGTCTTTTAAGAGACTTCTGGATGGGACTCAGTAGGATTGAGGGCACTAAGCCTAGTAGGTAGGGATAGGATCGGCGCAACTTGTGGGCCGAAGGGCCTGTTTGTGCTGTAGTTTTTTTTCTATGTTCTAACCTCACAAACTCTGTAACGTTACGATGTGAGTGCCAAGGGTGTGAAGTTTCTGGAAACCCTTTCTCGTGAGTTTGCATGTTGAGCGGGGAGGGCAGGATATGCAGTGCTACTTGGAGAAATTTCCACTTTATCTCCAGTTTCCCTTTGCGAGATACTTCCCCCACCGTCCAGGGTTTAGCATTTGCAAAACTATTTTAAAAATTCTTGTCGAATGCCAAGTGGTGTAAAATTGCACGGTTCTGTTCTTAGAGGAGATGGAAAGGTCTGAGAGTCATTGAGGTTTACAGCACGGAATACCGTGTACAGTTCTGGTCACCCTATTATAGAAAGGATATTATTAAACTAGAAAGAGCGCAAGAAAAGATTTACTAGGATGTTACCGGGACTTGATGGATTGAGTTATAAGGAGAGGCTGGATAGACTGGGACTTTTTTCTCTGGAGCGTAGAGGGGTGATCTTATAGAGGTCTATAAAATAATGAGGGGCACAGATCAGCGAGATAGTCAATATCTTTTCCCCAAAGGTAGGGGAGTCTAAAACTAGAGGGCAGAGGTTTAAGGTGAGAGGGGAGAGATACAGAAGGGTCCAGAGGGGCAATTTTTTCACACAGAGGGTGGTGAGTGTCTGGCCCTTTGGCCCAACTTGTCCATGCTGCCCCTTTTTATTAAACCCCTAAGCTAATCCCAATTGCCCGTGTTTGCCCCATATCCCTCTATACCCATGGTACCCCTGTAATTGTCTAAACGCTTTTTAAAAGACAAAATCGTACCCGCCTCTACTACTGCCTCTGGCAGCTCGTTCCAGACACTCACCACCCTCTGGGTGAACAAAATTGCCCCTCTGGACCTTCTGTATCTCTCCCCTCTCACCTTAAACCTCTGCCCTCTAGTTTTAGACTCCCCTACCTTTGGGAAAAAGATATTGACTATCTTGCTGATCTGTGCCCCTCATTATTTTATATACCTCTATAAGATCACCCCTCTACGCTCCAGAGAAAAAACTCCCAGTCTATCCAGCCTCTCCTTATACCTCAATCCATCAAGTCCCGGTAGCATCCTAGTAAATCTTTTCCTGCGCTCTTTCTAGTTTAATAATATCCTTTCTATAATAGGGTGACCAGAACTGTACACAGTATTCCAAGTGTGGCCTTACCAATGTCTTGTACAACTTCAACAAGACATCCCAACTCCTGTATTCAATGAAAAATACACGTACACAGAGAGCACAGAGTGAAACATCATATCGTGAGGACAGGCAGTCACTGTTGCCAAGGCAACAGGCTGCTTTTGCAGTTTATTCAATCAGTTTAAATGAGGCATTTGTATCGCAGCCCACCAGATTTGAATTTGATGTTTTGTTAACCTCAAAACCGATCCTACTGTGGGGATTTTTGATACGTCATCAGGGGTGTAAGAGACACAGCTCCCAGCTCCAAGAGAGCCAGAAGACTGCCTGACAATGACTGCCACAGATCACGGCTAGAGAGAGACACAGACAGCAACTCTGCTCGTGTAACAGCGACATTTATGTCTTAAAAGGAAGCCTAATCTCAATCGCAAAAGGTACCGCCGGAAGACAGTGAGGGCAGAAGTTAGAGTGAGGACTCCAAGAAGACAATAAACCAGGTTGAAAATTCCTGTACCTGTCGTGTTTCCTCCAGATGTTCTTTTCCAGCTGTTAGCCCACAGTCATTACTCCCGAACCAGTCTCGAACCAGGATATCCAGTTGCTGGTGGGAGAGAGGAAGTCAATCTCTGTCACGTGCATTCCATAAATTTGCAAATTAAACTGGGTTTGTATCGATGCCCATTCCTGTGTGTGAAAGTGTGTGTGTATGAGAGAGATAGTGTGTGAGAGAGTGAGTGTGCGAGGGAAAGTGTGCGTGTGTGTGTGAGGGAGACAGCAGTGTGTGTGTGTGTGTGTGTGTGTGTGTGTGTGAGACAGAGACAGCAGTGTGTGTGTGTGTGTGTGTGAGACAGCAGTGTGTGTGTGTGTGTGAGACAGAGACAGCTGTGTGTGTGTGAGACAGCAGTGTGTGTGTGTGTGTGTGAGGGAGACAGCAGTGTGTGTGTGTGTGTGAGACAGCAGTGTGTGTGTGTGTGTGAGACAGAGACAGCTGTGTGTGTGTGAGACAGCAGTGTGTGTGTGTGTTTGAGGGAGACAGCAGTGTGTGTGTGTGTGAGGGAGACAGCAGTGTGTGTGTGTGTGTGTGTGGGAGACAGCAGTGTGTGTGTGTGTGTGAGACAGCAGTGTGTGTGTGTGTGTGAGACAGAGACAGCTGTGTGTGTGTGAGACAGCAGTGTGTGTGTGTGTTTGAGGGAGACAGCAGTGTGTGTGTGTGTGAGGGAGACAGCAGTGTGTGTGTGTGTGTGTGTGGGAGACAGCAGTGTGTGTGTGTGTTTGAGGGAGACAGCAGTGTGTGTGTGTGTGAGGGAGACAGCAGTGTGTGTGTGTGTGTGAGGGAGACAGCAGTGTGTGTGTGTGTGTGAGGGAGACAGCAGTGTGTGTGTGTGTGTTTGAGGGAGACAGCAGTGTGTGTGTGTGTGTGAGGGAGACAGCAGTGTGTGTGTGTGTGTGTGAGGGAGACGGCAGTGTGTGTGTGAGGGAGACAGCAGTGTGTGTGTGTGTGAGGGAGACGGCAGTGTGTGTGTGTGTGTGAGGGAGACAGCAGTGTGTGTGTGTGTGTGTGTGAGGGAGACGGCAGTGTGTGTGTGAGGGAGACAGCAGTGTGTGTGTGTGTGAGGGAGACGGCAGTGTGTGTGTGTGTGTGAGGGAGACGGCAGTGTGTGTGTGTGTGTGAGGGAGACAGCAGTGTGTGTGTGTGTGAGGGAGACAGCAGTGTGTGTGTGTGTGTGAGGGAGACAGCAGTGTGTGTGTGTGTGTGAGGGAGACAGCAGTGTGTGTGTGTGTGAGGGAGACAGCAGTGTGTGTGTGTGTGTGAGGGAGACAGCAGTGTGTGTGTGTGTGTGAGGGAGACGGCAGTGTGTGTGTGTGTTTGAGGGAGACAGCAGTGTGTGTGTGTGTGTGTGTGGGAGACAGCAGTGTGTGTGTGTGTGTGTGAGGGAGACGGCAGTGTGTGTGTGTGTTTGAGGGAGACAGCAGTGTGTGTGTGTGAGGGAGACAGCAGTGTGTGTGTGTGTGAGGGAGACAGCAGTGTGTGTGCGTGAGGGAGACAGCAGTGTGTGTGTGTGTGTGAGGGAGACAGCAGTGTGTGTGTGTGTGTGAGGGAGACAGCAGTGTGTGTGTGTGTGTGAGGGAGACAGCAGTGTGTGTGTGTGAGGGAGACAGCAGTGTGTGTGTGTGTGTGAGGGAGACAACAGTGTGTGTGTGTTTGAGGGAGACGGCAGTGTGTGTGTGTGTGTGAGGGAGACAACAGTGTGTGTGTGTTTGAGGGAGACAGCAGTGTGTGTGTGTGAGGGAGACAGCAGTGTGTGTGTGTGTGAGGGAGACAGCAGTGTGTGTGCGTGAGGGAGACAGCAGTGTGTGTGTGTGTGTGAGGGAGACAGCAGTGTGTGTGTGTGTGTGAGGGAGACAGCAGTGTGTGTGTGTGTGTGAGGGAGACAGCAGTGTGTGTGTGTGAGGGAGACAGCAGTGTGTGTGTGTGTGTGTGAGGGAGACAGCAGTGTGTGTGTGTGTGTTTGAGGGAGACAGCAGTGTGTGTGTGTGAGGGAGACAGCAGTGTGTGTGTGTGTGTGTGAGGGAGACAGCAGTGTGTGTGTGTGTGTGAGGGACACAGCAGTGTGTGTGTGTGTGTGTGAGGGAGACGGCAGTGTGTGTGTGTGTGTGAGGGAGACAGCAGTGTGTGTGTGTGTGTGAGGGAGACAGCAGTGTGTGTGTGTGTGTTTGAGGGAGACAGCAGTGTGTGTGTGTGAGGGAGACAGCAGTGTGTGTGTGTGTGTGTGAGGGACACAGCAGTGTGTGTGTGTGTGTTTGAGGGAGACAGCAGTGTGTGTGTGTGAGGGAGACAGCAGTGTGTGTGTGTGTGTTTGAGGGAGACAGCAGTGTGTGTGTGTGAGGGAGACAGCAGTGTGTGTGTGTGTGTGTGAGGGAGACAGCAGTGTGTGTGTGTGTGTGAGGGACACAGCAGTGTGTGTGTGTGTGTGTGAGGGAGACGGCAGTGTGTGTGTGTGTTTGAGGGAGACAGCAGTGTGTGTGTGTGTGTGAGGGAGACAACAGTGTGTGTGTGTGTGTTTGAGGGAGACAGCAGTGTGTGTGTGTGAGGGAGACAGCAGTGTGTGTGTGTGTGTGTGAGGGACACAGCAGTGTGTGTGTGTGTGTTTGAGGGAGACAGCAGTGTGTGTGTGTGAGGGAGACAGCAGTGTGTGTGTGTGTGTGAGGGAGACGGCAGTGTGTGTGTGTGTGAGGGAGACAGCAGTGTGTGTGTGTGTGAGGGAGACAGCAGTGTGTGTGTGTGTGTGAGGGAGACAGCAGTGTGTGTGTGTGTGTGAGGGAGACAGCAGTGTGTGTGTGTGTGTGAGGGAGACAGCAGTGTGTGTGTGTGTGTGAGGGAGACAGCAGTGTGTGTGTGTGTGAGGGAGACAGCAGTGTGTGTGTGTTTGAGGGAGACAGCAGTGTGTGTGTGTGTGAGGGAGACGGCAGTGTGTGTGTGTGTGTGAGGGACACAGCAGTGTGTGTGTGTGTGTGAGGGACACAGCAGTGTGTGTGTGTGTGTGAGGGAGACAGCAGTGTGTGTGTGTGTGTGAGGGAGACAGCAGTGTGTGTGTGTTTGAGGGAGACAGCAGTGTGTGTGTGTGTGAGGGAGACAGCAGTGTGTGTGTGTGTGAGGGAGACAGCAGTGTGTGTGTGTGTGTGAGGGAGACGGCAGTGTGTGTGTGTGTGTGAGGGAGACAGCAGTGTGTGTGTGTGTGTGAGGGAGACGGCAGTGTGTGTGTGTGAGGGAGACAGCAGTGTGTGTGTGTGTGTGTGAGGGAGACAGCAGTGTGTGTGTGTGTGTGTGAGGGAGACAGCAGTGTGTGTGTGTGTGAGGGAGACGGCAGTGTGTGTGTGTGTGTGAGGGAGACGGCAGTGTGTGTGTGTGTGTGTGTGGGAGACAGCAGTGTGTGTGTGTGTGTGAGGGAGACAGCAGTGTGTGTGTGTGTGTGTGAGGGAGACAGCAGTGTGTGTGTGTGAGGGAGACGGCAGTGTGTGTGTGTGAGGGAGACAGCAGTGTGTGTGTGTGTGTGAGGGAGACATAAGTGTGTGTGTGTGTGTGAGGGAGACAGCAGTGTGTGTGTGTGTGTGAGGGAGACAGCAGTGTGTGTGTGTGTGTGAGGGAGACAGCAGTGTGTGTGTGTGTGTGTGTGAGGGAGACAGCAGTGTGTGTGTGTGTGAGGGAGACAGCAGTGTGTGTGTGTGTGTGTGTGTGTGAGGGAGACAGCAGTGTGTGTGTGTGTGTGAGGGAGACGGCAGTGTGTGTGTGTGTGAGGGAGACAGCAGTGTGTGTGTGTGTGTGTGTGTGTGAGGGAGACAGCAGTGTGTGTGTGTGTGTGAGGGAGACAGCAGTGTGTGTGTGTGTGTGTGAGGGAGACAGCAGTGTGTGTGTGTGTGTGAGGGAGACGGCAGTGTGTGTGTGTGAGGGAGACAGCAGTGTGTGTGTGTGTGTGAGGGAGACAGCAGTGTGTGTGTGTGTGTGAGGGAGACGGCAGTGTGTGTGTGTGTGTGAGGGAGACAGCAGTGTGTGTGTGTGTGAGGGAGACAGCAGTGTGTGTGTGTGTGTGAGGGAGACGGCAGTGTGTGTGTGTGAGGGAGACAGCAGTGTGTGTGTGTGTGTGAGGGAGACAGCAGTGTGTGTGTGTGTGTGAGGGAGACGGCAGTGTGTGTGTGTGTGAGGGAGACAGCAGTGTGTGTGTGTGTGTGAAGGAGACAGCAGTGTGTGTGTGTGTGTGAGGGAGACGGCAGTGTGTGTGTGTGTGTGAGGGAGACAGCAGTGTGTGTGTGTGTGTGAGGGAGACAGCAGTGTGTGTGTGTGTGAGGGAGACAGCAGTGTGTGTGTGTGTGTGTGAGGGAGACAGCAGTGTGTGTGTGTGTGTGAGGGAGACAGCAGTGTGTGTGTGTGAGGGAGACAGCAGTGTGTGTGTGTGTGTGTTTGAGGGAGACAGCAGTGTGTGTGTGTGTGTGTGTGAGGAAGACGGCAGTGTGTGTGTGTGTGTGTGAGGGAGACAGCAGTGTGTGTGTGTGAGGGAGACAGCAGTGTGTGTGTGTGTGTGAGGGAGACAGCAGTGTGTGTGTGTTTGAGGGAGACAGCAGTGTGTGTGTGTGTGTGAGGGAGACAGCAGTGTGTGTGTGTGTGTGAGGGAGACAGCAGTGTGTGTGTGTGTGAGGGAGACGGCAGTGTGTGTGTGTGTGAGGGAGACAGCAGTGTGTGTGTGTGAGGGAGACGGCAGTGTGTGTGTGTGTGAGGGAGACAGCAGTGTGTGTGTGTGTGTGTGTGTGTGTTTGAGGGAGACGGCAGTGTGTGTGTGTGTGTGAGGGAGACGGCAGTGTGTGTGTGTGTGTGTGTGTGTGTGTTTGAGGGAGACGGCAGTGTGTGTGTGTGTGTGAGGGAGACAGCAGTGTGTGTGTGTGTGAGGGAGACAGCAGTGTGTGTGTGTGTGTGTGTGTGTGTGTTTGAGGGAGACGGCAGTGTGTGTGTGTGTGAGGGAGACAGCAGTGTGTGTGTGTGTGTGAGGGAGACAGCAGTGTGTGTGTGTGTGAGGGAGACAGCAGGTGTGTGTGTGTGTGTGAGGGAGACAGCAGTGTGTGTGTGCGTGAGGGAGACGGCAGTGTGTGTGTGTGTGAGGGAGACAGCAGTGTGTGTGTGTGTGTGAGGGAGACAGCAGTGTGTGTGTGTGTGTGAGGGAGACAGCAGTGTGTGTGTGTGTGTGTGAGGGAGACGGCAGTGTGTGTGTGTGTGTGTGTGAGGGAGACGGCAGTGTGTGTGTGTGTGTGAGGGAGACAGCAGTGTGTGTGTGTGTGTGAGGGAGACAGCAGTGTGTGTGTGTGTGTGAGGGAGACAGCAGTGTGTGTGTGTGTGTGAGGGAGACAGCAGTGTGTGTGTGTGTGTGAGGGAGACGGCAGTGTGTGTGTGTGTGAGGGAGACAGCAGTGTGTGTGTGTGAGAGGGAGACAGCAGTGTGTGTGTGTGTGTGAGGGAGACGGCAGTGTGTGTGTGTGTGAGGGAGACAGCAGTGTGTGTGTGTGTGTGTGTGAGGGAGACAGCAGTGTGTGTGTGTGTGTGTGTGAGGGAGACAGCAGTGTGTGTGTGTGTGTGTGTGAGGGAGACAGCAGTGTGTGTGTGTGTGTGAGGGAGACAGCAGTGTGTGTGTGTGTGTGAGGGAGACAGCAGTGTGTGTGTGTGTGTGTGTGAGGGAGACAGCAGTGTGTGTGTGTGTGTGTGAGGGAGACAGCAGTGTGTGTGTGTGTGTGAGGGAGACGGCAGTGTGTGTGTGTGTGAGGGAGACAGCAGTGTGTGTGTGTGTGTGTGTGGGAGACAGCAGTGTGTGTGTGTGTGTGAGGGAGACAGCAGTGTGTGTGTGTGTGTGTGTGGGAGACAGCAGTGTGTGTGTGTGTGTGAGGGAGACAGCAGTGTGTGTGTGTGTGAGGGAGACAGCAGTGTGTGTGTGTGTGTGTGTGGGGAGACAGCAGTGTGTGTGTGTGTGTGAGGGAGACAGCAGTGTGTGTGTGTGTGTGAGGGAGACAGCAGTGTGTGTGTGTGTGTGTGAGGGGAGACAGCAGTGTGTGTGTGTGAGGGAGACAGCAGTGTGTGTGTGTGTGTGAGGGAGACAGCAGTGTGTGTGTGTGTGTGTGAGGGAGACAGCAGTGTGTGTGTGTGAGAGAGACAGCAGTGTGTGTGTGTGTTTGAGGGAGACAGCAGTGTGTGTGTGTGTGTGAGAGAGACAGCAGTGTGTGTGTGTGTTTGAGGGAGACAGCAGTGTGTGTGTGTGTTTGAGGGAGACAGCAGTGTGTGTGTGTGTTTGAGGGAGACAGCAGTGTGTGTGTGTGTGTGTGTGAGGGAGACGGCAGTGTGTGTGTGTGTGTGAGAGAGACAGCAGTGTGTGTGTGTGTTTGAGGGAGACAGCAGTGTGTGTGTGTGTGAGGGAGACAGCAGTGTGTGTGTGTGTGTGAGGGAGACGGCAGTGTGTGTGTGTGTGTGAGGGAGACAGCAGTGTGTGTGTGTGTGTTTGAGGGAGACAGCAGTGTGTGTGTGTGTGTGTGTGAGGGAGACGGCAGTGTGTGTGTGTGTGTGAGGGAGACAGCAGTGTGTGTGTGTGTGTGAGGGAGACAGCAGTGTGTGTGTGTGTGTGAGGGAGACAGCAGTGTGTGTGTGTGTGTGTGAGGGAGACAGCAGTGTGTGTGTGTGTGTCAGGGAGACAGCAGTGTGTGTGTGTGTGTGAGGGAGACAGCAGTGTGTGTGTGTGTGTGTGAGGGAGACAGCAGTGTGTGTGTGTGTGTGAGGGAGACAGCAGTGTGTGTGTGTGTGTGAGGGAGACAGCAGTGTGTGTGTGTGTGTGAGGGAGACAGCAGTGTGTGTGTGTGTGTGTGTGTGTGTGTGTGTGTGTGTGTGTGTGTGTGTGTGTGAGGGAGACAGCAGTGTGTGTGTGTGAGGGAGACAGCAGTGTGTGTGTGTGTGTGAGGGAGACAGCAGTGTGTGTGTGTGTGTGAGGGAGACAGCAGTGTGTGTGTGTGTGTGAGGGAGACAGCAGTGTGTGTGTGTGTGTGTGTGTGTGTGTGTGTGTGTGTGTGTGTGTGTGTGTGTGTGTGTGTGTGAGGGAGACAGCAGTGTGTGTGTGTGAGGGAGACAGCAGTGTGTGTGTGTGTGTGAGGGAGACAGCAGTGTGTGTGTGTGTGTGAGGGAGACAGCAGTGTGTGTGTGTGTGTGTGAGGGAGACAGCAGTGTGTGTGTGTGTGTGTGTGAGGGAGACAGCAGTGTGTGTGTGTGTGTGTGAGGGAGACAGCAGTGTGTGTGTGTGAGGGAGACAGCAGTGTGTGTGTGTGTGTGAGGGAGACAGCAGTGTGTGTGTGTGTGTGAGGGAGACGGCAGTGTGTGTGTGTGTGAGGGAGACAGCAGTGTGTGTGTGTGTGTGAGGGAGACAGCAGTGTGTGTGTGTGTGTGTGTGAGGGAGACGGCAGTGTGTGTGTGTGTGTGTGAGGGAGACAGCAGTGTGTGTGTGTGTGTTTGAGGGAGACAGCAGTGTGTGTGTGTGTGTGTGAGGGAGACAGCAGTGTGTGTGTGTGTGTGTGTGAGGGAGACGGCAGTGTGTGTGTGTGTGTGTGAGGGAGACAGCAGTGTGTGTGTGTGTTTGAGGGAGACAGCAGTGTGTGTGTGTGTGTGTGTGAGGGAGACAGCAGTGTGTGTGTGTGTGTGTGAGGGAGACGGCAGTGTGTGTGTGTGTGTGTGAGGGAGACGGCAGTGTGTGTGTGTGTGTGTGAGGGAGACAGCAGTGTGTGTGTGTGTTTGAGGGAGACAGCAGTGTGTGTGTGTGTGAGGGAGACAGCAGTGTGTGTGTGTGTGTGTGTGTGAGGGAGACAGCAGTGTGTGTGTGTGTGTGAGGGAGACGGCAGTGTGTGTGTGTGTGAGGGAGACAGCAGTGTGTGTGTGTGTGTGTGTGTGTGAGGGAGACAGCAGTGTGTGTGTGTGTGTGAGGGAGACAGCAGTGTGTGTGTGTGTGTGTGAGGGAGACAGCAGTGTGTGTGTGTGTGTGAGGGAGACGGCAGTGTGTGTGTGTGAGGGAGACAGCAGTGTGTGTGTGTGTGTGAGGGAGACAGCAGTGTGTGTGTGTGTGTGTGTGTGTGTGTGTGTGTGTGTGTGTGTGTGTGTGTGTGTGTGTGTGTGAGGGAGACAGCAGTGTGTGTGTGTGTGAGGGAGACAGCAGTGTGTGTGTGTGTGTGAGGGAGACAGCAGTGTGTGTGTGTGTGTGAGGGAGACAGCAGTGTGTGTGTGTGTGTGAGGGAGACAGCAGTGTGTGTGTGTGTGTGTGTGTGTGTGTGTGTGTGTGTGTGTGTGTGTGTGAGGGAGACAGCAGTGTGTGTGTGTGAGGGAGACAGCAGTGTGTGTGTGTGTGTGAGGGAGACAGCAGTGTGTGTGTGTTTGAGGGAGACAGCAGTGTGTGTGTGTGTGAGGGAGACAGCAGTGTGTGTGTGTGTGAGGGAGACAGCAGTGTGTGTGTGTGTGTGAGGGAGACGGCAGTGTGTGTGTGTGTGTGAGGGAGACAGCAGTGTGTGTGTGTGTGTGAGGGAGACGGCAGTGTGTGTGTGTGAGGGAGACAGCAGTGTGTGTGTGTGTGTGTGAGGGAGACAGCAGTGTGTGTGTGTGTGTGTGAGGGAGACAGCAGTGTGTGTGTGTGTGAGGGAGACGGCAGTGTGTGTGTGTGTGTGAGGGAGACGGCAGTGTGTGTGTGTGTGTGTGTGGGAGACAGCAGTGTGTGTGTGTGTGTGAGGGAGACAGCAGTGTGTGTGTGTGTGTGTGAGGGAGACAGCAGTGTGTGTGTGTGAGGGAGACGGCAGTGTGTGTGTGTGAGGGAGACAGCAGTGTGTGTGTGTGTGTGAGGGAGACAGCAGTGTGTGTGTGTGTGTGAGGGAGACAGCAGTGTGTGTGTGTGTGTGAGGGAGACAGCAGTGTGTGTGTGTGTGTGAGGGAGACAGCAGTGTGTGTGTGTGTGTGTGTGAGGGAGACAGCAGTGTGTGTGTGTGTGAGGGAGACAGCAGTGTGTGTGTGTGTGTGAGGGAGACAGCAGTGTGTGTGTGTGTGTGAGGGAGACGGCAGTGTGTGTGTGTGTGAGGGAGACAGCAGTGTGTGTGTGTGTGTGTGTGTGAGGGAGACAGCAGTGTGTGTGTGTGTGTGAGGGAGACAGCAGTGTGTGTGTGTGTGTGTGAGGGAGACAGCAGTGTGTGTGTGTGTGTGAGGGAGACGGCAGTGTGTGTGTGTGAGGGAGACAGCAGTGTGTGTGTGTGTGTGAGGGAGACAGCAGTGTGTGTGTGTGTGTGAGGGAGACGGCAGTGTGTGTGTGTGTGTGAGGGAGACAGCAGTGTGTGTGTGTGTGAGGGAGACAGCAGTGTGTGTGTGTGTGTGAGGGAGACGGCAGTGTGTGTGTGTGAGGGAGACAGCAGTGTGTGTGTGTGTGTGAGGGAGACAGCAGTGTGTGTGTGTGTGTGAGGGAGACGGCAGTGTGTGTGTGTGTGAGGGAGACAGCAGTGTGTGTGTGTGTGTGAAGGAGACAGCAGTGTGTGTGTGTGTGTGAGGGAGACGGCAGTGTGTGTGTGTGTGAGGGAGACAGCAGTGTGTGTGTGTGTGTGAGGGAGACAGCAGTGTGTGTGTGTGTGAGGGAGACAGCAGTGTGTGTGTGTGTGTGTGAGGGAGACAGCAGTGTGTGTGTGTGTGTGAGGGAGACAGCAGTGTGTGTGTGTGAGGGAGACAGCAGTGTGTGTGTGTGTGTGTTTGAGGGAGACAGCAGTGTGTGTGTGTGTGTGTGAGGAAGACGGCAGTGTGTGTGTGTGTGTGTGAGGGAGACAGCAGTGTGTGTGTGTGAGGGAGACAGCAGTGTGTGTGTGTGTGTGAGGGAGACAGCAGTGTGTGTGTGTGTGTGAGGGAGACAGCAGTGTGTGTGTGTGTGTGAGGGAGACAGCAGTGTGTGTGTGTGTGTGAGGGAGACAGCAGTGTGTGTGTGTGTGAGGGAGACGGCAGTGTGTGTGTGTGTGAGGGAGACAGCAGTGTGTGTGTGTGTGAGGGAGACGGCAGTGTGTGTGTGTGTGAGGGAGACAGCAGTGTGTGTGTGTGTGTGTGTGTGTGTTTGAGGGAGACGGCAGTGTGTGTGTGTGTGTGAGGGAGACGGCAGTGTGTGTGTGTGTGTGTGTGTGTGTGTTTGAGGGAGACGGCAGTGTGTGTGTGTGTGTGAGGGAGACAGCAGTGTGTGTGTGTGTGAGGGAGACAGCAGTGTGTGTGTGTGTGTGTGTGTGTGTGTTTGAGGGAGACGGCAGTGTGTGTGTGTGTGAGGGAGACAGCAGTGTGTGTGTGTGTGTGAGGGAGACAGCAGTGTGTGTGTGTGTGAGGGAGACAGCAGTGTGTGTGTGTGTGTGTGAGGGAGACAGCAGTGTGTGTGTGCGTGAGGGAGACGGCAGTGTGTGTGTGTGTGAGGGAGACAGCAGTGTGTGTGTGTGTGTGAGGGAGACAGCAGTGTGTGTGTGTGTGTGAGGGAGACAGCAGTGTGTGTGTGTGTGTGTGAGGGAGACGGCAGTGTGTGTGTGTGTGTGTGTGAGGGAGACAGCAGTGTGTGTGTGTGTGTGAGGGAGACAGCAGTGTGTGTGTGTGTGTGAGGGAGACAGCAGTGTGTGTGTGTGTGTGAGGGAGACAGCAGTGTGTGTGTGTGTGTGAGGGAGACAGCAGTGTGTGTGTGTGTGTGAGGGAGACGGCAGTGTGTGTGTGTGTGAGGGAGACAGCAGTGTGTGTGTGTGTGTGAGGGAGACAGCAGTGTGTGTGTGTGTGTGAGGGAGACAGCAGTGTGTGTGTGTGTGTGAGGGAGACAGCAGTGTGTGTGTGTGTGTGTGTGAGGGAGACAGCAGTGTGTGTGTGTGTGTGTGAGGGAGACAGCAGTGTGTGTGTGTGTGTGTGAGGGAGACAGCAGTGTGTGTGTGTGTGTGTGAGGGAGACAGCAGTGTGTGTGTGTGTGTGAGGGAGACAGCAGTGTGTGTGTGTGTGTGTGAGGGAGACAGCAGTGTGTGTGTGTGTGTGTGAGGGAGACAGCAGTGTGTGTGTGTGTGTGAGGGAGACAGCAGTGTGTGTGTGTGTGAGGGAGACAGCAGTGTGTGTGTGTGTGTGTGAGGGAGACAGCAGTGTGTGTGTGTGTGTGAGGGAGACAGCAGTGTGTGTGTGTGTGTGTGTGGGAGACAGCAGTGTGTGTGTGTGTGTGAGGGAGACAGCAGTGTGTGTGTGTGTGAGGGAGACAGCAGTGTGTGTGTGTGTGTGTGTGGGAGACAGCAGTGTGTGTGTGTGTGTGAGGGAGACAGCAGTGTGTGTGTGTGTGTGAGGGAGACAGCAGTGTGTGTGTGTGTGTGTGAGGGAGACAGCAGTGTGTGTGTGTGAGGGAGACAGCAGTGTGTGTGTGTGTGTGAGGGAGACAGCAGTGTGTGTGTGTGTGTGTGAGGGAGACAGCAGTGTGTGTGTGTGAGAGAGACAGCAGTGTGTGTGTGTGTTTGAGGGAGACAGCAGTGTGTGTGTGTGTGTGAGAGAGACAGCAGTGTGTGTGTGTGTTTGAGGGAGACAGCAGTGTGTGTGTGTGTTTGAGGGAGACAGCAGTGTGTGTGTGTGTTTGAGGGAGACAGCAGTGTGTGTGTGTGTGTGTGTGAGGGAGACGGCAGTGTGTGTGTGTGTGTGAGAGAGACAGCAGTGTGTGTGTGTGTTTGAGGGAGACAGCAGTGTGTGTGTGTGTGAGGGAGACAGCAGTGTGTGTGTGTGTGTGAGGGAGACGGCAGTGTGTGTGTGTGTGTGAGGGAGACAGCAGTGTGTGTGTGTGTGTTTGAGGGAGACAGCAGTGTGTGTGTGTGTGTGTGTGAGGGAGACGGCAGTGTGTGTGTGTGTGTGAGGGAGACAGCAGTGTGTGTGTGTGTGTGAGGGAGACAGCAGTGTGTGTGTGTGTGTGAGGGAGACAGCAGTGTGTGTGTGTGTGTGTGAGGGAGACAGCAGTGTGTGTGTGTGTGTCAGGGAGACAGCAGTGTGTGTGTGTGTGTGAGGGAGACAGCAGTGTGTGTGTGTGTGTGTGAGGGAGACAGCAGTGTGTGTGTGTGTGTGAGGGAGACAGCAGTGTGTGTGTGTGTGTGAGGGAGACAGCAGTGTGTGTGTGTGTGTGAGGGAGACAGCAGTGTGTGTGTGTGTGTGTGTGTGTGTGTGTGTGTGTGTGTGTGTGTGTGTGTGTGTGTGTGTGTGTGTGTGTGTGTGTGTGAGGGAGACAGCAGTGTGTGTGTGTGAGGGAGACAGCAGTGTGTGTGTGTGTGTGAGGGAGACAGCAGTGTGTGTGTGTGTGTGAGGGAGACAGCAGTGTGTGTGTGTGTGTGAGGGAGACAGCAGTGTGTGTGTGTGTGTGTGTGTGTGTGTGTGTGTGTGTGTGTGTGTGTGTGTGTGTGTGTGTGTGTGTGTGTGTGTGTGTGTGAGGGAGACAGCAGTGTGTGTGTGTGAGGGAGACAGCAGTGTGTGTGTGTGTGTGAGGGAGACAGCAGTGTGTGTGTGTGTGTGAGGGAGACAGCAGTGTGTGTGTGTGTGTGTGAGGGAGACAGCAGTGTGTGTGTGTGTGTGTGTGAGGGAGACAGCAGTGTGTGTGTGTGTGTGTGAGGGAGACAGCAGTGTGTGTGTGTGTGAGGGAGACAGCAGTGTGTGTGTGTGTGTGAGGGAGACAGCAGTGTGTGTGTGTGTGTGAGGGAGACGGCAGTGTGTGTGTGTGTGAGGGAGACAGCAGTGTGTGTGTGTGTGTGAGGGAGACAGCAGTGTGTGTGTGTGTGTGTGTGAGGGAGACGGCAGTGTGTGTGTGTGTGTGTGAGGGAGACAGCAGTGTGTGTGTGTGTGTGTTTGAGGGAGACAGCAGTGTGTGTGTGTGTGTGTGAGGGAGACAGCAGTGTGTGTGTGTGTGTGTGTGAGGGAGACGGCAGTGTGTGTGTGTGTGTGTGAGGGAGACAGCAGTGTGTGTGTGTGTTTGAGGGAGACAGCAGTGTGTGTGTGTGTGTGTGTGAGGGAGACAGCAGTGTGTGTGTGTGTGTGTGTGAGGGAGACGGCAGTGTGTGTGTGTGTGTGTGAGGGAGACGGCAGTGTGTGTGTGTGTGTGTGAGGGAGACAGCAGTGTGTGTGTGTGTTTGAGGGAGACAGCAGTGTGTGTGTGTGTGTGTGAGGGAGACGGCAGTGTGTGTGTGTGTGTGTGTGTGTGTGTTTGAGGGAGACGGCAGTGTGTGTGTGTGTGTGTGTGAGGGAGACAGCAGTGTGTGTGTGTGTGAGGGAGACGGCAGTGTGTGTGCGTGAGGGAGACAGCAGTGTGTGTGTGTGTGCGTGAGGGAGACAGCAGTGTGCGTGACAGGGGACTCCCCAGTACCTGAACAGAATCCAATTTGAGAACCTCTCCGACTTGTTGGGCCATTCCGACAAACATCTGGAACGTAAGCAGGAGCAGATGTTACACAGTGCAGTCAGCATCCCACACACACTGCATCCCCTTATCCCCTCCGATCCCGTCCCCGTCTGCTTCCCGGGAGGGGGGGCGAGTCCCCCCTCTACGCCTCCTGAGGTCGATGACAATCTCCCTCGTCTTGTCGATGTGGAGGGAGAGGTTATCGTCGCCGCGTTAGTTCACCAGGTTCTCCCTCTCTCCGTCTCGTCGCTGCTCCGATCCAGCAAGCTTGAGGGTCGGAGTGGACTGGAATTTGGCAGTGACAGTCGCAGACTGGTTTCGGAGAGGGACGAGGGGTTGTGGGGGTGGGGGGGGGGGGTCTTCCAAGGCGGAGGGAAAGGTCTTGACATCATTGATATCGATTCGATCAAATTCTCACCTCTAAGTACTCCAAATCCGTCTGTTGGATCTTGCTGGAAGTGTTTAAGATCTGGGAGAGGTACAGAGGGAGGTTAGAACAGGGAATAAGGTACGGTACGGCCCTTGGGCCCTCCGAGTCGGCACCCACCGTCTAGACCAACCACCTGTGTCCCTCCGTTCCCCATCCGTTCATGTGTCCACCCGGGTAAGTCCCAAATCTGGCTAACGTATCTGCCTCAACGTGGGAGTGCATTCCAGGCCCCCCCAACACTCTCTGGGTAAAAAACTCCCCCCCCGCACGTCTCCACTGAACCTTTTTCTCCCCTTGTCTTGATCTTCTGCCCACCACCCCCCCCCCACAGCTTCCAATCTTCATTTCTGCCCTGGGAAATCATAGGCTGCTACCCCGAGAGTGACTCTGATCCCTACCCCGAGAGTGACTCTGATCCCTATCCCGAGAGTGACTCTGATCCCTACCCCGAGGGTGACTCTGATCCCTATCCCGAGAGTGACTCTGATCCCTACCCCGAGAGTGACTCTGATCCCTATCCCGAGAGTGACTCTGATCCCTACCCCGAGGGTGACTCTGATCCCTATCCCGAGAGTGACTCTGATCCCTACCCCGAGAGTGACTCTGATCCCTATCCCGAGAGTGACTCTGATCCCTATCCCGAGAGTGACTCTGATCCCTACCCTGAGAGTGACTCTGATCCCTATCCCGAGAGTGACTCTGATCCCTATCCTGAGAGTGACTCTGATCCCTACCCTGAGAGTGACTCTGATCCCTATCCCGAGAGTGACTCTGACCCGTTACCCCAAGAGTCACTCTGACCCGTTACCCCGAGAGACACTCTGACCTGTTACCCCGAGAGACACTCTGACCCATTACCCCGAGAGACACTCTGACCCATTACCCCGAGAGACACTCTGAACCGTTACCCCGAGAGACACTCTGACCCATTACCCCGAGAGACACTCTGACCCATTACCCCGAGAGACACTCTGAACCGTTACCCCGTGAGTGACTCTGACCCTTACCCCGAGAGACACTCTGACCCGTTAACCAGAGAGTGACTCTGATCCGTTACCCCGAGAGTCACTCTGACCCGTTACCCCGAGAGACAATCTGACCCGTTACCCCGAGAGACATTCTGACCCGTTAACCCGAGAGTGACTCTGACCCGTCACCCTGAGAGACACTCTGACCCGTTAACCTGAGAGTGACTCTGACCCATCACCCCGAGAGACACTCTGACCCGTTATCCCGAGAGTGACTCTGACCCGTTACCCCAAAAGAGACAATCTGACCCGTTACCCCGAGAGACACTCTGACCCATTACCCCAAGAGAGACTCTGACCCGTTATCCCCAGAGTTTCTCTGTTTCTCTGAGTGTCTCCCTCTGTCTGTTACTACCCCCCCCCCTCCCCCCACTGTCTCCCAGACCAGTATATCTAACACCGGACAGAATGAGCAGAGCGAGAGAGAGAGATGTGGAGACTCACCAGGTAGGAGCTCAGTAACATGCTGAGAGCAGAGAGCTTGACACTGTTGCCCTTCTGTTGTCCGACCCCGTCGCACCCCTCCGTGTCCACCAGAAAGATCGCCATCTGCAAACACAAGGAAGCGGGGGGTGGGGAATGGATCGGTGTGGGAGACACAGGGCCCTGCCTTGCCCCCCGGGGATTTCCGACGACACTGCGCCCTCTCTTTTGGAGCTGCGTCCTCGAGTCTACCCGTGCGGCCCCCACCCCCCCCCCGCGTCCCACTGCGCGGAATACTGCAGCGCACAAGAGGCCCTTCGGCCCATCGACCCATTGGGCTGCCCCACCTCATCCCACTTGCCAGCTCTTGGCCTGTAGCCTCCAACGTCATGACGTGCCAAGGACTTATACAGGATGTGGGGCGTCCCACCTCCCAGGCAGCACATCCCAAACCCTCCGGATTGAGAAAAGAAAGCCGATCCTCAAGTCTCCCCCTCTCGGCTTCCCACCGCTCACATTTGACTTGCCCTCCCCCCCCTCCAACTCGAGGAACAGCCCCTCCTTACCCACCCTGTCCGTGCCCCTCACAATCGAGTGCCCCCACCCGCCTCTCTCTGCTCCAACGAAACCAACCCAAGCCTTACCCAGCCTCTCTGTCCCGCTGACCTCAGTGCTCCATCCCAGGCAGCGGTGAGTCTCCTCTGCACCACCCCCCCTCCGCCCCCCACTCCCCCAGTGTGACCACCTCCTCCCTGTAATGTGGCGACCAGAACTGCACACGCACCGCTCCAGCTCCGACCCTCTGTACCCCGACCGATAAAGGCAAGGATGCCTTCTTCGCCAGCCCCCTACGAAACCCGCCCTTCCGTCTCCGCAGACATGAGAACATCAGAAATAGGAGCAGGAGTCGGCCATCTAGCCCCTCGAGCCTGCCCCGCCATTCAATAAGATCATGGCTGATCTGAAGTGGATCAGTTCCACATTCCCGCTCTCTCCCCTGTCTATCAGAAACCTATCTACCCGTGACTTAAATATATTCAGCGAGGCAGCCTCCACCACTTCAACGGGCAGAGAATTCCAGAGATTCACCACCCTTTGAGTGAAGAAGTTCTTCCTCAACTCCGATCTAAACTGTGCCCCTCCCTTTATCTTGAGGCTGTGCCCTCTAGTCCTACTGTCCTTTCTGAGCGGGAAGAATCTCTCTACCTCTACCCTATCCATCCCCTTCATTATCTTATACGTCTCAATGAGATCCCCCCCCACCCCACCATCCTTCTAAACTCCAACGAGTACAGACCCAGTCTATTCAGTCCCCGATTGCAAACCCGAGGCCAAACGCGACAAGGTCCCTTCTGTTCCACAGAGCTCCCTCCCATTCCTTGTCAAACACTTTTCAGGGTTAATTTCCCACCCGTCGCTTATCCATCCATCTGACCATCCCTTCCCTACCCTCCTGTAACCCAAGGCACTCAGCCTCTTCGCTAAGAACCCTGCCAATCTTTGTGCAAACTGACTAATCCTACCCCCTGACATAGTCACAGAAACCCTACAGCACGGAGAGAGGCCCCTCAGACCATTGAGTCTGCACTGACCACAATCCCCACCCCCATATCCCTTCACATTTACCCGCTAATCCCTCCAACCTACACATCTCAGGACACTAAGGGGCGATTTTTAGAAAGGTACAGAGTGAGAGAGTGTTACACAGAGAAAGAGGGAATCGAGCTCTCACCTACCTTCCCCTGCTCTGTGTCCATCAGGAAAGGTACAGAATGAGAGAGTGTTACACAGAGAGAGGGAATCGAGCTCTCACCTACCTTCCCCTGCTCTGTGTCCATCAGGAAAGGTACAGAGTGAGAGAGTGTTACAGAGAGAGGGAATCGAGCTCTCACCTACCTTCCCCTGCTCTGTGTCCATCAGGAAAGGTACAGAGTGAGAGAGTGTTACAGAGAGAGGGAATCGAGCTCTCACCTACCTTCCCCTGCTCTGTGTCCATCAGGAAAGGTGCAGAGTGAGAGAGTGTTACAGAGAGAGGGAATCGAGCTCTCACCTACCTTCCCCTGCTCTGTGTCCATCAGGAAAGGTACAGAGTGAGAGAGTGTTACACAGAGAGAGGGAATCGAGCTCACACCTACCTTCCCCTGCTCTGTGTCCATCTGGAAAGGTTTGCTCCAGATGTAAACACCTTTAGTCGTTGCGTTGGCTCCTGGTTTCCAGTTGAATCCACTCAAGTCCTCATCCTCTCTCCCCATCCAGTCCTGGCCTCCGCAGTCCTGAGGTTCATTGGAAGGAGGTTAATAAAAGGAAATTTGGCATGTCCGCTCCGACTCTCACCAACTTTTACAGATGCCCCATAGAAAGCATTCTCTCTGGTTGTATCACAGCTCGGTCTGGGCTCCTGCTCTGCCCAAGACCGCAAGGAACTACAAAAGGGTGGTGAATGTAGCCCCAATCCATCACACAAACCAGCCTCCCATCCATTGACTCTGTCTACACTTCCCGCTGCCTCGGGGAAAAGCAGCCGGGATAATTAAGGACCCCCCCCCCACCCACACACACCCCGGACATTCTCTCTTCCACCTTCTTCCGTCGGGGAAAAAGATACAAAAGTCTGAGGTCCCGTACCGACCGACTCAAGAACAGCTTCTTCCCTGCTGCTGTCAGACTTTTGAATGGACCGACCTCGCATTAAGCTGATCTTTCTCTACACCCTCGCTGTGACTGTAACACTACATTCTGCACCCTCTCCTTTCCTTCTCTATCAACGGTATGCTTTGTCTGTACAGCGCGCAAGAAACAATACTTTTCACTGTATCCCGATACACGGGACAATAATAAATCAAATCCTTTTCCTTCCCCCCTCTGTACTCTATGAATGGTATGCTTTGTCTGTGCAGCACGCAAGAAACAATACTTTTCACTGTATCCCGATACACGGGACAATAATAAATCAAATCCTTTTCCTTCCCCCCTCTGTACTCTATGAATGGTATGCTTTGTCTGTGCAGCACGCAAGAAAAAATACTTTTCACTGTATCCTGATACACACGACAATAATAAATAAAATCCAATCAGATTAGAAAGTTTGATTCCCTCCTTTTCAATCTGTCAAAGCTTCTTCCCCTCTCTCCCAGACCGAAAATTACTCCGTTACGTAGAGGGGATGGATGGATGGATGGAGGGGAGATCTTATAGAAACAGATGATAAGATGATGAAGGGAATGGATCAGATAGAAGCAGGGAAGTTGTTTCCACTGGGGGGGTGTGAAACTGGAACTAGGGGGCATAGCCTCAAAATAAGGGGGAGCAGATTTAGGACTGGGTTGAGGAGGAACTTCTTCACACAGAGGGTTGTGAATCTATGGAATTCCCTGCCCAATTGAGGCTCCCTCGCTGAATGTTTTTGAGGCAAGGATAGATAGATTTTGGAAGGGTAAAGGGATTAAGGTGAGCGGGCGGGTAAGTGGAGCTGAGTCCATGAAAAGATCAGCCTTGATCTTATTGAATGGGGCAGCAGGGCTGGAGGGGCCAAATGGCCCACTCCTGCTCCTTGTTCTTACGTTCTTGTGACTCACAGCAGTGTTACTGTGACCAGGGACACAGAGATCCCGAGTCCTATCAATAGATACATTAAATATATATACATGGGATAGTGTGTCACAACTCTGCGGGATCGGAGATGGAGAGAGAGAGAGGGATCGGAGATAGAGAGAGAGCGAGCGAATGGAGATAGAGAGAGAGAAAGGGATCAGAGATGGAGAGAGAGAGAGGGATCAGAGATGGAGAGAGAGAGAGGGATTGGAGATGGAGAGAGAGAGAGAGGGATCGGAGATGGAGAGAGAGGGAGGGATCGGAGATGGAGAGAGAGGGAGGGATCAGAGATGGAGAGAGAGGGAGGGATCGGAGATGGAGAGAGGGAGGGATCGGAGATGGAAAGAGGGAGAGAGATCAGAGATGGAGAGAGAGAGATATTGAGATGGAGAGAGAGAGAGATTGGAGATGGAGAGAGAGAGAGAGAGAGATTGGAGATGGAGAGAGAGAGAGAGATTGGAGATGGAGAGAGAGAGAGATTGGAGATGGAGAGAGAGAGGAAGATTGGAGATGGAGAGAGAGAGGGATCGGAGATGGAGAGAGAGATCGGAGATGGAGAGACAGGGGGATTGGAGATGGAAAGAGGGAGAGATTGGAGATGGAGAGAGGGAGAGATTGGAGATGGAGCGAGAGAGAGAGATTGGAGATGGAAAGAGGAAGAGAGATTGGCGATGGGAATGAGAGATAAGAAGTTGTGAGGATTTAGATATTAACTAATGTTGCTTAAGGCAGGTTAGCGTAACTCCCAAAGCGGTGATTACTCACCAGATTCTGGAGTCTCCGAAGGAGATAGTTGAGTAAGAATGACTTTCCCGTCCTCTCCTCTCCAATGATGGATATCAGACACACAAGGCGATCTTTCACATCATCTCTCAGAAAGCAGCTTTCCAATACGCCCTCATCAACCAGCATGGAGCCCCTAGCATCAAACACCACCAACTGCCAGGGCTCTCCCAACTCACCTCCCCGAACCTGCACAAAGACAAGACATCAATCCATCCGAGAGTGGGGGAAAGGACAGTGTATCTAACGTACTGTGACACCCGGTCCCAGAGTGGGGGAAAGGACAGTGTATCTAACGCACTGTGATACCCGGTCCCAGAGGAGGAAAGGACAGTGTATCTAACGCACTGTGACACCCGGTCCCAGAGTGGGGGAAAGGACAGTGTATCTAACGCACTGTGACACCCGGTCCCAGAGAGGGGGAAAGGACAGTGTATCTAACGCACTGTGATACCCGGTCCCAGAGTAGGGGAAAGGACAGTGTATCTAACGCACTGTGACACCCGGTCCCAGAGTGGGGGAAAGGACAGTGTATCTAACGCACTGTGACACCCGGTCCCAGAGTGGGGGAAAGGACAGTGTATCTAACGCACTGTGACACCCGGTCCCAGAGTGGGGGAAAGGACAGTGTATCTAACGCACTGTGACACATGGTCCCAGAGTGGGGGAAAGGACAGTGTATCTAACACACTGTGACACCCGGTCCCAGAGTGGGGGAAAGCACAGTGTATCTAACGCACCGTGACACCCGGTCCCAGAGAGGGGGGAAAGGACAGTGTATCTAACGCACTGTGACACCCGGTCCCAGAGAGGGGGAAAGGACAGTGTATCTAACGCACTGTGACACCCGGTCCCAGAGTGGGGGAAAGGACAGTGTATCTAACGCACTGTGACACCCGGTCCCAGAGAGGGGGGAAAGGACAGTGTATCTAACGCACTGTGACACCCGGTCCCAGAGGGGGAAAGGACAGTGTATCTAACGCACTGTGACACCTGGTCCCAGAGTGGGGGAAAGGACAGTGTATCTAATGCACTGTGACACCCGGTCCCAGAGAGGGGGGAAAGGACAGTGTATCTAACGCACTGTGACACCCGGTCCCAGAGGGGGAAAGGACAGTGTATCTAACGCACTGTGACACCCGGTCCCAGAGTGGGGGAAAGGACAGTGTATCTAACGCACTGTGACACCCGGTCCCAGAGTGGGGGAAAGGACAGTGTATCTAACGCACTGTGACACCCGGTCCCAGAGAGGGGGAAAGGACAGTGTATCTAACGCACTGTGACACCCGGTCCCAGAGAGGGGGGAAAGGACAGTGTATCTAACGCACTGTGATACCCGGTCCCAGAGTGGGGGAAAGGACAGTGTATCTAACGCACTGTGACACCCGGTCCCAGAGTGGGGGAAAGGACAGTGTGTCTAACGCACTGTGATACCCGGTCCCAGAGTGGGGGAAAGGACAGTGTATCTAACGCACTGTGATACCCGGTCCCAGAGTGGGGGAAAGGACAGTGTATATAACGCACTGTGACACCCGGTCCCAGAGTGGGGGAAAGGACAGTGTATCTAACGCACTGTGACACCCGGTCCCAGAGTGGGGGAAAGGACAGTGTATCTAACGCATTGTGATACCCGGTCCCAGAGAGGGGGAAAGGACAGTGTATCTAACGCACTGTGACACCCGGTCCCAGAGTGGGGGAAAGGACAGTGTATCTAACGCACTGTGACACCCGGTCCCAGAGTGGGGGAAAGGACAGTGTATCTAACGCACTGTGATACCCGGTCCCAGAGAGAGGGAAAGGACAGTGTATCTAACGCACTGTGACACCCGGTCCCAGAGTGGGGGAAAGGACAGTGTATCTAACGCACTGTGATACCCGGTCCCAGAGAGAGGGAAAGGACAGTGTATCTAACGCACTGTGATACCCGGTCCCAGAGGGGGGGAAAGGACAGTGTATCTAACGCACTGTGACACCCGGTCCCAGAGGGGGAAAGGACAGTGTATCTAACGCACTGTGGGTCCTGTTTCTCCGATTTACCTGAGTGTTATTTCTGTGAGCCTCCTGGATTTTGGTGACGACGTTCCTAATCCGTACGTCGCTGGTGATGCCGTTGTAGTCGAATGGCCGCCGACACTCGGGACAGAGGTCCCCCCCACCGTGTGTGCTCTTGCTGTGGAGGTGGATGCACTGGCGACAGAAGTTGTGTCCACACTGAAGGCTGATTGGGTCACTGTACAGATCGTGACAGATGGAGCAATGGAGTTCCAGGCTAATGTCCTTCAGTGCGGCGCTAGCGGAGGAAGAAACGGGCAATTAGACACTTGGTGAGAACGGGAGAACCGTTTGTAGACATAAGCCCCATCGACCCTCAATCCTTGCTCCGTAACCGCCCCCCCCATACCCAGCAACGCTAACCACCCTGTCCCGTACCTTGTCATCTCAGGAGCCTCCATTGTGTACACTGGGCAGTGCACTGTCCCCCTTTCCTGGAGCTCACCAGAGATTAGCTGTGAAGGCAAACAGCAGAGGTGAGTCAGTGGTAGATAGAGAGAGAGAGACAGCTATAGCAAGAGGAAGAATGAAAGTGGCAGAGGCATGAAGAGAGAGGGAGCAAGAGAGAGAGAGTAGGAGCGATAGAATAGATGAGAGAGAAACAGAGAGAGACAGAGCGGGAAATATAGAAACAGAGAAAGGCAGAGAGAGAGAGAGAATGGGTCAGAGGCAGGAAAAGAGAGTGACAGAGTGAAAGACAGAGATAGAGACAAACAGGAAACAGAGAATGAGAGAGAGAGGGAGA
>NW_027650103.1:0-77500 GCF_965287045.1 Carcharhinus amblyrhynchos | reverse complement strand
GACATCAATGAGGCTGTTACTCTGGCAGATGCTGTCTTTGTCTATTATCCCACTGCCTGTTCTTTTATACCTGTGATGACACATCCACATCCCCGGCGATACGATTGGCTCCCAGGTTACCAAAACATCAATTTGAAATCTAGCAAGTGCCCAATGTAAACTGATTGGCTAAAATTCAAAAACAGCCTGTTGACTTGGCAATACTGCTGTTTGGCCTTGGATGCAATATTTCAGTCTGTGTACTCTATATGCACCTACATCTTTTTCTTTAAACTCTTAAATACAGAAAGAAACACTACCTTTTTTTAAAGGAGCCATGCAATACTTCCACCTCTTTTTACAATTTTAAAAATTACTTTACAAACACCAACTTCACAATGTTAACGAGGCAGGAATCTCTTTGGGCAAATGTTCAGTAAGGATAATTTTAACTGTGTAACTGTAATTTTGTGTGTTTTAGTTTTTTTTAAAGAGGTGTTATAGCTTAACATGCCAAAAGTGTGACTGAAATTTGAGCTGTCTCACGTGAGTGGGATAGTGGTATTATGGCAAGACGATTAATCCAGAAATACAGCAAACGTTCAGGGTTCAAATCCCACCGTGGTAGATGGTGGAATTTGAATTCAAGAAAATATCTGGAATTAAGGCTTAAGTTAAAAGTGAGGGGTGGGAGCTTTAGGTGGGATTTGAGCAAAAACATTTTTTACACAGAGGGTAGTGACGGTCTGGAATGCACTGCCTGGGAGAGCGGTGGAGGCAGGATGCGTCACATCCTTTAAAACGTACTTGGATGAGCACTTGGCACGCCATAACACTCAAGGACGTTGGCAAGGGGGATGAGGTGGGCAGGTCAGGGCCTTTCATGCGTCGGTGTGGACTGGATGGGGTGAAGGGCCTCTTCTGCATTGCAGTATTGTGTGATTCTGTGAATGCTCAGTAAGGATAATTTTAACTGTGTAAATGTAATCTTGTGTGTTTTAGCTTTTTTTCTCTTTATAGATGTTTTAACTTAATGTATTAAATCCCCAAAAACGTTACTGAAATTTATGCCTTCTCACTTCAGCAGGAAGGCAATGGCCTAGTGGTATTATCGCTGGACTATTAATCCAGAAATGCAGCTCATGTTCAGGGTTCGAATCCCACTGTGGCAGATGGTGGAATTTGAATTCCATTAAAAAATATCTGGAATTAAGAATCTACTGATGACCATGAAACCATTGCCGATTGTCGGAAAATCCCATCAGGTTCACTGATGTCCTTTAGGGAAGGAAATCTGCCATCCTTACCTGGTCTGGCCACCATGTGACTCCAGAGCCACAGCAATGTGGTTGACTCTCAACTGCCCCTCTGAAATGGCCGAGGGAGACCCTCAGTTCAAGGGCAACTAGGGGGTGGGCAATAAATGCTGGCCCAGCCAGCGATGCCCATGATCCACAAATGAATAAAAAAACCTTTTTGTGGTTCTTAACCGAGACCCTTCATCCAGTTAATTGATAGACAAAAAACTTTTATCTGTAAATCAAATCCTGTTTTTATTAGAAAGCGGTAGAAGAACATTACTTAGATTACTGTTGTGAGACAAATTCCCTTAGACTTTATCACAAATAAATGATTCCATTCCCCTATACATCTACTAAAAGATGTTTGCAATCATAGATTTTAAAGACTTGTATTTTACGAATGGACCTGTAGGGCTGCATCTATCCATTCATGCTGGACTGGCATGGAGAAAGACCAGACTTGACCAATCTCCTTTCTCCATCTTTTCTTCTGTTCTCCTCTTCTGATTCTGTCAACCAAAACTCCAGAATTTATTCTCTGGAGCCCGGCCGGAACGCATGCGTTCCCACACCTCGGTGCTGACATATCATTCCGATTGGTTCGTTCCACACACTGGTCACCTAGAAACTCGAAGCTCTCGAACCATTTCTACTTTGTCCCTGTTGATGTAGACAGGGGCATGTTCTCCTTTATGTTTCCTGAAGTCGATGACAATCTCCTTCCTTTTGTTGACATTGAGGGAGAGATTATTGTCGTTGCACCAGTTCACCAGCTTCTCTATCTCTTTCCTGAACTCCATCTCGTCATTGTTTGAGATCCGACCCACGACGGTGGCGTCATCAGCAAACTTGAAAAGGGAGTTGGAGGGGAATTTGGTCACACATCTTAAGTGCACGAGGAGGCGGAGGGAATGGAGAAAATAAGTCACGAGGAACTTAAGGAACCCTTAAGAAAATTAACATACAGAGGGATCTGGGCGTGCAGGTCCACAGCTCCCTAAAAGTGCCAATACAGGTGGCCAAGATGATTAAGAAGGCGTACAGCGCGCTTGCCTTCATCGGCCGGGACATTGAGCACAAGAGTTGGGAACTCGCGTTGCAGCTTTATAAAACCTTGGTTAGACCGCATTTGGAGTATTGCATGCAGTTCTGCTCACCCACACTACCAGAAAGAAGTTTTGGAGAGAGTGCAAGGACAGTTCACCAGGATGTAGCCTGGTCTGGAGGGTGTTGCCTATGAGAAGCGGTTGAATAAACTGGGATTGATTTCACTGGAAAGATGGAGGCTGAGGTTGAGGTCTACAAAATGATGAGAGGCAGAGACAGGGGGGATAGACAGAGGCTTTTTCCCCAGGGTACAAGTGTCACAGAGGGGCCACAGGTTCAAGGTGAGAGGGGGGAGGGTTTAAGGGAGATGTGTGGGGGAGGTTTTTCACACAGAGAGTGGTGGGTGCCTGGAACACACTGCCAGAGGAGGTGGTGGAAACAGGAACATTAGCAATATTTAAGAGGCATCTGGATAGATCCATGAATAGGGAGGGAATAGAGGGATACGTACCGAGTAAGGGGACAGGTTTTTTTTGTAGTTTAGTTAGGGCATCATGATCGGCATGGACTTGAAGGGCTGAAGAGCCAATTCTTGTGTAGTACTTGGTTCCGGTCTCCCTATCCCATGGTTAGACCCACACTGGGAGCACCGTGCACAGTTCTGATCTCCGTATCCCCTCGGTTAGACCCACACTGGGAGCACCGTGCACAGTTCCAGTCTATGTATCCCTTGGTTAGACCCACACTGGGAGCACTGTGCACAGTTCTGATCTCCGTACCCTCAGTTAGACCCACACTGGGAGCACTGTGCACAGTTCTGATCTCCGTACCCTCAGTTAGACCCACACTGGGAGGACCGTATACAGTTCTGATCTCCGTATCCTTCGGTTAGACCCACACTGGGAGCACGGTGAACAGTTGTAGTCACCATTGCAAAAGGGGATAGATACTTGTGACAAGATTGTCAGAACATTTCCAGAAATGGTGACTTGTAGCTGTTTTATCGAGTGGGCCAATTGGCCAAGTCTGAAGACAAGAATGTGAAAACAGGAAGTGACGGTGTTGTAACAGCGACACTGGGGAGTAGAGAGTTCAAAGCGTTTCTTCAATAGAAGAATTCACAGGCTTATTAATGAAACAATGTGCCCAGTCCAAATTGCTGTGCCAGGTACTCAGATGAACTCATTTGACAAATCCAGCAGTGTTGTTTAGAACAGAGATCATCGTTCCATTTGTAGGGATGCTGTTTTGCCCCTTTGGTGACGCACTGTTCCACGCCCTGGTTATTCGGCTCCCCCCTTGCCCAAAACCTGCCGGGAGAAAGCAACAAGTCAACAAGTCGCTGGCGTGGGAAACGTCGAGATCCTTTCCCGGCCAATCAATCCTCCTCTTTCCCCTCCCGAACTTGCTCTGTATTGCAAACCCCTCCCCAGGGCCCAATGATCTCTCTTGGCGCTAAATAATATGGCCAGAATCCCTGGAACCCCATTACACTGGACACCAAGGGACAATTTAGCACGGCCAATCCCCCCTAACCTACACATCTTTGGACACTAAGGGGCAATTTAGCATGGCCAATCCACCCTAACCTACACATCTTTGGACACTAAGGGGCAATTTAGCATGGCCAATCCACCCTAACCTACACATCTTTCGGACTGAGAGGAAACCGGATCACCCGGAGGAAACCCACGCAGACACAGTGGGAGAGAACATGCAGACTCCACACAGTGACCCAAGCCGGGAACTGAACCCAGTTCCCTGGCGCTGTGAGGCAGCAGTGCTAACGCTCTGTATAAACAATCTAACTGTGGCAGGCTCATTGTTCTCCGGAGCAGTGTACCTGGTGGCCTTGGTGAGTGTTGGATTTACTTTAAAACGCTTTCTGACTGCACTTCCGGTTCGCGGGGTTTCTGTCTGTGCTTTTTACTTCCATACCGGAAGTTAGGCGAGGGGATAGTCGGGAAGGGGGAGCGGGGGGTATAAAAAGAAGGTAGTGATAGACAGCGGGCAGCGTCGGGAGCGGGCAGCGGAGTGAGTGGGGAGCTGAGTGAGAGTTATAAGGGCTTTGGCTCGCTGGGCTTAGGTGAGAGCAGGCTTAGAGAAGGTGAGTTGCAGTTTCTATCTTTTCCGGCTTGCGTTTCGGCACATACAAACCCAAGGGAGGTTGGGACATGGCAGGGGCTATGGGGAGGAGCATAAGCTGTGTTAGGTGCCACATGTGGGAGTTCTTGGAGGCATCACGTCTCCCGAAGGCCCACATCTGCGTCAAGTGTTTGGAGCTGCAGCGTTTGAGGGCCCGGGTCAGGCAACTAGAGGGGCGTTTAGAGGATGCGTTTCTGGTCAGGGAGAATGAGGAGTTAATGGCTAGGAACCATGAACAAGTGGAGGTCCCAGGGGCTGAGGAGCAGGATGGGTGGACAATTGTTAAGCGGAAGAAGAGGAAGAAGAAGAATAGTCCTGGTCCACAGACCACCCCAGTGGCCCCCCAGAATTCATCGACAGGGGTACAAAAGGATAGACAGGAGGGTCAGAATGACTCAGAGGGACGGAAGGGGGCTGGCAATGTGATAGTGGTAGGGGATGGGAGGGTCAAAGGAATTGACAGGAGGTTCTGTGCGTGACTCCAGGATGGTGGTCTGCCTCCCTGGAGCAGGGGTACAGGACATAACGGAGAGGATAGAGGGAATTTTGAAAGGGGAGGGGACCCAGGCAGAGGTAATAATACACGCAGGGGAGAGGGACGTAGGAAGGCAGAATAGGGCAGATGTACGCAGGCAATTTAGGGAGTTGGGGTCCAAACTGAAGAGCAGGACCTCCAGGGTGGCATTCTCTGGGCTGCTGCCTAGTACCAGCAGGGCTAGGAATAACGAGATCATGCAGCTGAATGCATGGTTGAGGGATTGGTGCAAGGTAGAGGGCTTTACTTTTGTAGACCACTGGGAAGTATTTGTGCGAGAAGGGCACCTGTACAGGAGGGATAGGGAGAATTTGAATGGGAGTGGGACAAATGTCTTAGCAAGGAGGTTAGCTGGAGTGTTTAGGCAGGGTTTAAACTAATAGGGAGGCGGGGTGGGGATGAGACTGATAGCTCATTAGACACTGGGGTCGGGAGGGAGTTGGGTGATCGGGTAGGTTTGGGTGAAAGGAAAATTATCAGGGAGAAGGAGGTTCTGAGTGGCCCTGGTGGGTTGGACTGCGTCTGCTTCAATGCGAGGAGTGTGACGGGTAAAACGGATGGGCTTAGGGCCTTGATGTTTGTGAGGAATTTAGATGTGGTGGCAGTAACGGAGACGTGGTTAAAGGAAGGGCAGGACTGGCAGCTGAATGTTCCTGGGTATAAGTGTTTTAGGTGTGACAGAGGAGGGTTGAACAGAGGTGGTGGGGTGGCGTTGTTAGTAAAGGAGCACATCACAGCAGTGCAGAGGGAGGACAATATGGAGGAGTTAGGGATTGAGTCGCTGTGGGTGGAGTTGAGGAATAAAAAGGGAGAGATTACGATGCTAGGGGTATATATACTATAGGCCACCCAACAGCTCGAGGTCAGTGGAGGAAGGTATTTGCAGAGGCATTTTAGATAGGTGCAGAAAGAATAAGGTGGTTGTAGTGGGTGACTTTAATCTTCCTGGAGTGGATTGGAAGGTGCCTAGAGCTGGAGGTACGGATGGGGAGGAATTTGTAAAATGTGTGTTGGAAGGGTCCTTGGAGCAGTACATAAGAACATAAGAAATAGGAGCAGGAATAGGCCATCTAGCCCTTCGAGCCTGCCCCGCCATTCAATAAGATCATGGCTGATCTGTCGTGGCTCAGTTCCACATTCCCGCCCTCTCCCCATAACCCTTAATCCCCTCGCTTATCAAAAACCCATCAACCCGCGTCTTAAATATATTTAGCGAGGCAGCCTCCACCACTTCAACGGGCAGAGAATTCCAGAGATTCACCACCCTTTGAGTGAAGAAGTTCCTCCTCAACTCCGTTCTAAACGGCCCCCCCCTTTATCTTGAGGCTGTGCCCCCTAGTCCTACTGTCCTTTCTGAGCGGGAAGAGTCTCTCCACCTCTATCCTATCCATCCCATTCATCATCTTATACGTCTCAATGAGATCTCCCCTCATTCTTCTAAACTCTAACGAATACAAGCCCAGTTTATTCAGCCTCTCCTCATAGCTCAACCCCCTCAACTCCGGTATCAGCCTAGTAAACCTCCTCTGCACTCCCTCCAATGCCAAAATATCCTTGCGTAAGTGCGGCGACCAAAACTGCACACAGTACTCCAGCTGCGGCCTCACCAATGCCCTATACAGCTGCAGCAAGACCTCCCTACTTTTATATTCAATCCCCCTCGCTATGAAGGCCAGCATCCCATTCGCCTTCCTGACCACCTGCTGCACCTGCAGGCTGGATTTTTGCGACTCATGCACAAGGACCCCGAGGTCCCTCTGCACCGTCGCCTGCTGCAGTTTTTCGCCATGCAAGTAATAGTCCTTCCTACCATTATTCCTACCAAAGTACGTAACTATCCCGACTAGGGAGGGGGCTATACTGGATTTAGTGTTGGGTAATGAGCCGGGGCAGGTGGTTGAGGTTGCAGTAGGCGAACATGTGGCTAACAGTGATCACAAGTCCGTCTACTTTAGGATAAAAATGGAAAGGGATGAGTGCCGTCCGAAGGGGAGGGTGCTGAACTGGGGGAAGGCGAGCTATAGCTGGATTAGGAGGGAGCTGAAGGACACTGATTGGGAGGGGTTGTTAGCTGGCAAGTCCACCGTTGTTAAGTGGGAGGCTTTCAAGGGCAAACTGATAATGTTGCAGGAAAGGCATGTGCCGGCAAAGAGGAAGGATGGGAAAGGCAGGATTAGAGAGCCGTGGATTACAGGGGGTATCGAAGACTTGGTCAGGAAGAAGAGGGAGGCGTATGTTAGGTCGAAACAACTGGGAACGGAGAGTGCGCTGGAGAAATATAGAGAGAGTAGGAGGGAGCTAAAAAGGGGAGTTAGAAGGGCGAAAAGAGGGCATGAAATGGCTTTGGCTGATAGGATTAAGGAAAATCCAAAGGCATTTTACTCTTATATTAGGAACAAGAGAGTGGTTAGAGGGACAATTGGTCCTCTTAGGGACAAAGGAGGGGAGCTATGTATCGAGTCTGAGGGAATGGGGGAGATCCTGAATGAATACTTTGCGTCGGTATTCATGAAGAAGAGGGGTTTGGTGTTGTGTAATGTCTTGGAGGGAGCTGTAGATCATTTGAAGGAAATATCCATTACGAGGGAGGAAGTGCTAAGGTTTTTAGGTAGCATAAAAACGGATAAAGCTCCGGGGCCTGATGGTATTTATCCCAGGCTGCTTAGGGAGGTGAAAGATGAAATTGCTGGGCCTCTGACGCAAATCTTTGTCTCTTCTTTGGACATAGGTGAGGTGCCAGAGGACTGGAGGGTAGCTAATGTGGTACCACTGTTTAAAAAGAGTAGTAGGGATAACCCTGGTAATTATAGACCAGTGAGTTTGACATTGGTGGTAGGAAAATTATTGGAAAAAATTCTTAGGGATAGGACATATGAGCATTTGGAGCGTTGCGATCTGATTAGGGATACGCAACATGGCTTTGTTCAGGGGAGGTCTTGCCTTACGAATCTGATAGAATTTTTTGAGGAGGTGACAAAAACGGTTGACGATGGGCGAGCCGTTGATGTCATCTATATGGATTTCAGCAAGGCGTTTGACAAAGTCCCTCATGGTAGGCTGGTAGAAAAAGTTAAGGCACATGGGATACAAGGACAGGTAGCTAGATGGACTGAAAACTGGCTGGGCAATAGGAGACAGAGAGTAGTAGTGGAAGGATCCTTTTCTGGCTGGAGGTCGGTGTGCCGCAGGGCTCAGTACTGGGACCTCTCCTCTTTGTAGTATACATAAACGACTTGGAAGAGGGCATACGTGGTGTGATCAGCAAGTTTGCGGATGACACCAAGATGGCAGGATTGGCAGATACTGAGGAGGACTGTCAGGTGACACAGCAGGATATAGATAGGTTGGTATACTGGGCAGATAGATGGCAGATGGAATTTAATCCTGACAAATGCGAGGTGATGTATTTTGGAAGGAATAATGCAGGGAGGAGTTACATGATAAAAGGTAGACCAATTAAGAGTATAGAAATACAGAGGGACCTGGGAGTGCAGGTGCACAAGTCTCTGAAGGTGTCAACACAGGTAGAGAAGGTTGTGAAGAAAGCTTATGGAATGCTAGCCTTTATAGGAAGGGGTATAGAGTATAAGAGCTGTCGTCTAATGCTTCAGTTGTACAGAACGTTGGTTAGGCCACATTTGGAGTACTGGTCACCTTACTACCGGAAGGACGTGGAGACCCTGGAGAGAGTGCAGAGGAGGTTTACCAGGATGTTGCCTGGCATGGAAGGACTGAGTTACGAGGAAAGGTTGGAGAAACTGGGGCTCTTCTCCTTAGAAAGACGGAGATTAAGGGGGGATCTGATAGAGGTGTATAAAATAATGAAGGGAATAGATAGAGTCAACAGTGGCAGGCTTTTCCCTAGACTGGGGACAACTATTACGAGAGGTCACAATCTAAGGGTGAGGGGGGAGAAGTATAATTTGGATACTAGAGGAAGGTTTTTCACGCAGAGGGTCGTGGGGGTATGGAACACGCTACCAAGTAAGGTGGTGGAGGCAGGCACATTGGACTTGTTTAAGGTTTACTTAGATAGGCACATGAGCGAAACAGGGATGGAGGGATATAGTAGATGGTATTAAAAAGGGTCAGAGCCTCGGGACGACACTGGAAATGTAATATTACATGTTAATGTTTTGTCTTTTTAATCCACAGGTGTCGGTCCACCTTGTTGTCAAACGAGGGGCATGCATACGGTGGGTCGTGCGTGTGCTGCTCTTGGAGGTTCCGAGAGTGGCCTAGTACTTCGTGTTGTTGTGTATGCTTAATCCTGGACCAGCAGACAGGCACCACAACAGCTCAGTGACTATCACTTTGGCTGTGCAGATACATGGATTTGGGCCAGTGTCTGTGGGAGTTTGCGCATTCTCCCTGTGGTTGCGTGGGTTTCCTCTGGGTGCTCCGGTTTCCTCCCACACCCCAAAGATGTGCTCTTAGGCTGATTGTTGTAACAAATTGACCCTACACTATTCTCCCCTGAATCTGGCTACATTAGGGGTACCATTCACATACACACGGGGCAGGGGAGGTGTAGGAAAATGTGGCGGCGTGGGCTCGTTGGGCCGAAGGGCCTGTTTCCCGTGCTGGGTTGTTCTTTGTTGACTGATTACTAGGACTAGAACAGGAAACCATAAAAGATCGTGGGAGCCACATGCAGAATGAGATAAGGAGAAACTAATCATGGAGCCAGTTCAGAGGCTGGGAATCCTGCAGACAGTAACTCACCTCCTGACTCCCCTCGGTACCTAGTTCCCCCTCCCTGCCCCCCCACCACCCCCAGACATAGCCTGTCCTACCATCCGCAAGGACACAGGTCAGGAGTGTGATGGGACACTCTCTACTCGCCTGGATGGGTGCAACTCCCAACAACACTCGAGAAGCTCGACACCATTCAGGACAAAACAGCCCCTCCCCCCTCTTGATCGACATGCTAACCCCCACCTTCGACATTCACTCCCTCCACCACCGATGCACAGCGGCAGTGTGCGTACTGTCTACAAGATGCCCCCGCAGCGACTCGCCAAGGCTCCTTCCACAGCACCTTCCAAACCCACCACCTCCAAGTTTTAATTTTTATTTATTAGTATCACAAGTTGGCTTATATTAAAGTTTAATTATTAGTTACAAGTGGGCTTACATTAACATTGCAATGAAGTTACTGTGAAAATCCCCTAGTCGCCACACACTCCAGCGCCTGTTCGGGTTACACTGAGGGAGAATTTAGCACAGCCAAGTCACTGAACCAGCAGATTGTGGGAGGAAACCCACGCAGACATGGGGAGAATGTGCATACTCCACACAGACAGTGACTCGGGGAGAAGGGGTGGGGAGCAGCAGACGTGAGGGGAACACCCACCGCCTGCAAGTTCCCCCCCCCCGAGCACTCCCCAACCTGACTTGGAAATATATCGGCCGTTCCTTCACTGTGGCTGGTTTCAAAATCCTGGAGCTCCCTCCCTAACGACACAGTGGGTGTACCTACACCACACACGCACGGGGACTGCAGCGGGTTCAAGGTGGCAGCCATCCCACCCCCTTCTCGAGGGGGCAATTAGGGATGGGGGAATAAATGATGGGCTATTTAATGAAGCCCAAGGCAGTGACAGAATGTAGATAACATCAGGGCAGGTTTCAACACCACGGTTTAAACAAAGGACCGTGTGAGTTCACAACAGCCATGGATAGCTCCGAGGTGTCTCTGAGTGGGGAGATTGTGATATATTATCCATCCTTTTGCTGCGGGGAATGGTGTCGGGGTGGATGTGGTGAGTCCTGTAGGTCACTGATGAATCCTGGGACCTGCCCTGCCCTCGCTGTGGGCCAGAGGGTACTTACCCCGTCCCCAACGGCTTGCCATTCACCCAGATGTAGACACCAGCTTGGTCAAAGTCAGTTAACCCAATCCAGCGGATCTCAAGGTCGTGTTTAGCAATGAAGTCCTGGAAAACAAGAGAATATAAGTGTGGGGCAGTTTGAAATGGAGTGAGAACATCAGCAATGTAAGCCAGCCCATCACCAGAACTCCAGGTGCCTCCTACCATCCTGAGGTAATCATCAAGGAAGTTTATCGAACCTCCCCCACTCTGTCTCACACACACTCCTGTATCTCAGCGCTCCCTCAGCACTGACCCTCCCACAGTGCGGCGCTCCCTCAGCACCGACCCTCCCACAGTGCGGCCCTGCCTCAGCACTGACCCCTCCACAGTGCGGCGCTCCCTCAGCACTGACCCTCCCACAGTGCGGCGCTCCCTCAGCACTGTCCCTCCCGCAGTGAGGTGCTCCCTCAGCACTGACCCTTCCACAGTGCGGCGCTCCCTCAGCACTGACCCTTCCACAGTGTGGCACTCCCTCAGCACCGACCCTCCCACAGTGCGGCGCTCCCTCAGCACCGACCCTCCCCACAGTGCGGGACTCCCTCAGCACCAACCCTCCCACAGTGCGGCGCTCCCTCAGCACCGACCCTCCCACAGTGCGGGGCTCCCTCAGCACCGACCCTCCCACAGTGCGGCACTCCCTCAGCACCGACCCTCCCACAGTGCGGCACTCCCTCAGCACCGACCCTCCCACAGTGCGGCGCTCCCTCAGCACCGACCCTCCCCACAGTGCGGGGCTCCCTCAGCACCGACCCTCCCACAGTGCGGGACTCCCTCAGCACCAACCCTCCCACAGTGCGGCACTCCCTCAGCACCGACCCTCCCACAGTGCGGCGCTCCCTCAGCACCGACCCTCCCACAGTGCGGCGCTCCCTCAGCACCGACCCTCCCACAGTGCGGTGCTCCCTCAGCACCGACCCTCCCACAGTGCGGTGCTCCCTCAGCACCGACCCTCCCGCAGTGCGGCGCTCCCTCAGCACCGACCCTCCCCACAGTGCGGTGCTCCCTCAGCACCAACCCTCCCACAGTGCAGTGCCCTCATTTCCCGCATCCCCTTCTGACTGAGGAAGGGTAGAACCTCAGATCAGCCTGAGAGTCTTTACGCTGACCCCCTCCCCCCCCCCCACTTTCCCTCCTGCCCCCCCTGCCTACCTGCTGGCTCTTGGTGGTCACTATGGCGAGAGTGCTATTATGAGCTGTGCAGGAGTTGTTGGCACTATACCAGTCGTTCGACTCCGTTGAGAAGTAGTAACAGGTCTTGCTGAATTTTACCCAGCCCGGGGGGCACCTGCTTTTGATGTCATCTGCAATCAGGGCAAACAAGATGGTTTAACCTCCACTGCAACCCTGGATCCAGAACAGCACCATCCCGTCCTCCCCAACACAGCACCGTGACCAACTTTTACAGATGCCCCATAGAAAGCATCCTTTCTGGTTGTATCACAGCTCGGTCTGGGCTCCTGCTCTGCACAAGACCGCAAGGAACTACAAAAGGGTGGTGAATGTAGCCCCCAATCCATCACACAAACCAGCCTCCCATCCATTGACTCTGTCTACACTTCCCGCTGCCTCGGGGAAAAGCAGCCGGTATATTTAAGGACACCCCCACGTACCCTGGACATTCTCTCTGGATTAATAGCCATCGCTTCCCCAGTTACAGTCACAGCGAGGATGTAGAAAACGATCAGCTTGATATCAGGTCGGTCCATTCAAAAGTCTGACAGCAGCAGGGAAGAAGCTTCTTGAGTCGGTTGGTACGTGCCTTCAGACTTGTATCTTTTTCCCGATGGAAGAAGGTGGAAGAGAGAATGCCAACTCAGCCAACGCTCTGGGATACCTGGTTCGAATCCCACTCACGGCAGATGATGGAATTTGAATTCAATACAAAAATCTAGAATTAAGAATCTACTGATGACTCCTTGTCGATTGTTGGAAAAACCCATCTGGTTCCCTTTAGGGAAGGAAATCTGCCGTCCTTACCCTGGTCTGGCCCACATCTGACTCCAGAGCCACAGCAATGTGGTTTACTCTGAACTGCCCTCCAAGGGCAACTAGGGATGGACAATAAGAACATAAGAAATAGGAGCAGGAGTCGGCCATCTAGCCCTTCGAGCCTGCCCCGCCATTCAATAAGATCATGGCTGATCTGAAGTGGATCAGTTCCACTTTCCCGCTTTCTCCCCTTAATTCCCCTGTCTATCAGAAATCTATCTACCCGTGTCTTAAATATATTTAGCGAGGCAGCCTCCACCACTTCAATGGGCAGAGAATTCTAGAGATTCACCACCCTTTGAGTGAAGAAGTTCCTCCTCAACTCTGATCTAAACTGCACCCCCCCACCCCCTTATTTTGAGGCTGTGCCCTCTAGTTCTAGTTTCTTTTCTAAGTGGGAAGAATCTCTCTACCTCTACCCTATCCATCCCCTTCATTATCTTATACGTCTCTATAAGATCCCCCCTCAGCCTTCTAAACTCCAACGAGTACAGACCCAGTCTATTCAATCTCTCCTCATAGTCCGCACATGGGGACTGACTGATGTCCAGTAACAATCCGGGAATTCCCTCCCTAACAGCACCGTGGGTGTACCTACGCCACACACGGGGGCTGACTGATGTCCAATAACAATCCTGGAACTCCCTCCCTAACAGCGCTGTGGGTGTACCTACACCACACACACACAGAGGGACTGACTGATCAAAGAACAAAGAACAACACAGCACGGGAAACAGGCCCTTCGGCCCAACGAGCCCACGCCACCATTTTAACATTGTGAGTTCCCTCTTCCACCCGTGACCCGTGTCTATGTTTATGGCACTCCACATTGGAAACCAGATTGAGGGGAAAGTAATTTAGGGACAATTTGTTACACCAATCAGCCTAAGAGCACATCTTTGGGGTGTGGGAGGAAACCGGAGCACCTGGAGAAAACCCACGCAAGCACGGGGAGAATGCGCAAACTCCCACAGACACCGGCCCAAATCCATGTGTCTGCACAGCAAACAGTGATAGTCACTGAGCTGTCATGTTGCCCGTCAGTTGGTCCAGTTTAAACGTACACTAACGATGTGAAGCACTAGGCTACTCTCGAAACATCCAAGAGCAGCCCCAGTACGACCCACCGTGTGTATGCCCCTCGTTGGACAACAAGTGTTTAATCACGTCAATGAAAAGTACAAGCGGGGCAATTGTTGACGGCGCAGAGCAGGTATTAATGTGGCTCTGTGTGTAAATGTGAGGGTGAGGAGGAGGGGGGCGGGTGGAGGGTGGGGGTGGGAGAAGAAGGGAAAAGAGAGAGAGAGGGGAGGGCAAAAAAAAAAGGACTGATGTCCAATCACAATCCTGGAACTCCCTCCCTAACAGCGCTGTATTTTTTATTCAGGGATGGGACACGGGCGTCGCTGGCTGGGCCAACATTTATTGCCCATCCCTAGTTGCCCTTGGGGGGCAGTTGAGAATCAACCACATCAGAGTCAGATGTGGGCCAGACCAGGGTAAGGACGGCAGATTTCCTTCCAGAAAGGGAACCAGATGGGTTTTCCGACAATCGACAAGGAGTCATCAGAAGATTCTTAATTCTAGATGTTTTTTATTGAATTCAAATTCCACCGTCTCCCAGTGAACCCGGGGTCCCCAGAGTGTTGGCTGAGTTAATCGTCGAGCGGTAATACAGTGAGTCAGATTCTTAATCACACACACACACACACACACACACACACACACACACACACACACACACACACACACACACACACATACGGGAACTGCAGCAGGTTCAAGATGGTGGCTTACCCACATGGATAAGCCTTGGGTTCGGGAGACCTAAACACCACCCAACTCTCATCTCACACTTACCATCAACGAGGCTGTTCAATAATTCACGGGTCCTGAACAATAACTGGTCATAGCTCTTGGCTTGACGGCTGTTATCATGTTCCAATTGGCTGTAGTTTTCCTGTAGACTGTTGTGTCCTTCTTCCAATTGCCTGTAGTTTGCCTGTAGACTGTTGTATGCTTCTTCCAATTGGCTGTAGTTTTCCTGTAGACTGTTGTGTCCTTCTTCCAATTGCCTGTAGTTTGCCTGTAGACTGTTGTATGCTTCTTCCAATTGCCTGTAGTTTGCCTGTAGACTGTTGTATGCTTCTTCCAATTGCCTGTAGTTTGCCTGTAGACCGTCGTATGCTTCTTCCAATTGCCTGTAGTTTGCCTGTAGACTGTTGCGTCTTTCTTCAAATTGGCTGTAGTTTGCCTGTAGACTGTTGTGTCTTTCTTCCAAGTGGCTGTACTTTGCCAGTAGACTACTGTATGCTTCCTCCGATTGTCTGTAGCTTGCCTGCAGACTGCTGTGTCCTTCTTCCAATTGGCTGTAGTTTGCCTGTAGACTGTTGTGTCTTTCTTCCAAGTGGCTGTAGTTTGCCTGTAGACTGTCGTATGCTTCTTCCAATTGCCTGTAGTTTGCCTGTAGACTGTTGTATGCTTCTTCCAATTGCCTGTACTTTGCCTGTAGACCGTCGTATGCTTCTTCCAATTGCCTGTAGTTTGCCTGTAGACTGTTGCGTCTTTCTTCAAATTGGCTGTAGTTTGCCTGTAGACTGTTGTGTCTTTCTTCCAAGTGGCTGTACTTTGCCAGTAGACTACTGTATGCTTCCTCCGATTGTCTGTAGCTTGCCTGCAGACTGCTGTGTCCTTCTTCCAATTGGCTGTAGTTTGCCTGTAGACTGTTGTGTCTTTCTTCCAAGTGGCTGTAGTTTGCCTGTAGACTGTCGTATGCTTCTTCCAATTGCCTGTAGTTTGCCTGTAGACTGTTGTATTGGAGCTGTTGACAGATCAAGTCTAGAGTTCAGAGGGTAAAGTTCAAGGTCAGTGTTGGGTTTGGTGGTGATTCTGAGTGACCCACGTTACAGGTGCTTGAGCGTTACAGCGCACCCTCACTCCCAGAGGAGATGGTTGCGTGTTGGAGAATAACTCGGGGGGGGGGGGGGGGGGGTCTTCCCCAATGACTGTCAACTACGGGGGACAAATATATCCCCCAGAGTTCCCCCACTCGCCCCCTCCAAATCCCTCATTGTCTCCTCCATTCCCTCTCCTTACACCAAATTCTCTCTGTCTCTCTTCCCCGCTTCCAGCACCCTCAATATCTCTCACTCCCTCATCTACATCCCTCTCCCTTCCTGCACCCAATTCCCTCACTTCCTATCCATTCAATCACCCTCAATATCCCACACTGCCTCCTCCGCACCCTCTCACCACCTGCGTCCAATTCCCTCACTTCCTACCACTCCTAATGTCCCTCCACCTCAGGCCTCACACCCTTCCACACTCTTCTGTTTTATGTAGGGGGGTAGAGGTTTAAGTTGCGAGGGGCAAGGTTTAAAGGAGATGTATGAGGTAGATTTTTTACACAGAAGGTGGTGGGTGCCTGGAACTCGCTGCCAGTAGTGGAAGCAGATACAGTAGTGAGTTTTAGGGGGCATCTGGAAAAATCCATGAATAGGGTGGGAATAGACGGATATGGTCCCCGGAAGGGTAGGGGGTTTAGTTCAGACGGACAGCATGGTCGGTGCAGGCTTGGAGGGCCGAAGAGCCTGTTCCTGTGCTGTGGTTTTCTTTGTTCCCCATCTGATTCTCTCCCACCCTCCATCTCACCGTCACAAACCCTCCATTGTTCACTGCCGCTCCCTTCTGAACTCACCCACTTGAAGCAAAACCGGCCAATGCTTTTCCGGACCACTCAATGGGTTAGAGCACTGTGGGGAGGGTCGGTGCTGAGGGAGCGCCGCACTGTGGGAGGGTCGGTGCTGAGGGAGCGCCGCACTGTGGGAGGGTCGGTGCTGAGGGAGCGCCGCACTGTGGGGAGGGTCGGTGCTGAGGGAGCGCCGCACTGTGGGGAGGGTCGGTGCTGAGGGAGCGCCGCACTGTGGGAGGGTCGGTGCTGAGGGAGCGCCGCACTGTGGGGAGGGTCGGTGCTGAGGGAGCGCCGCACTGTGGGAGGGTCGGTGCTGAGGGAGCGCCGCACTGTGGGAGGGTCAGTGCTGAGGGAGGGCCGCACTGTGGGAGGGTCAGTGATGAGGGAGTGGCGCACTGTGGGAGGGTCAGTGCTGAGGGAGCGCCGCACTGTGGGAGGGTCAGTGATGAGGGAGTGGCGCACTGTGGGAGGGTCGGTGCTGAGGGAGGGCTGCACTGTGGGAGGGTCGGTGCTGAGGGAGCGCCGCACTGTGGGAGGGTCGGTGCTGAGGGAGCGCCGCACTGCGGGAGGGTCGGTGCTGAGGGAGCGCCGCACTGTGGGAGGGTCGGTGCTGAGGGAGCGCCGCACTGTGGGAGACACACTGTAAACACAATGAAGAAGATACTCACAAATCCCGAGGGGTACCATAGCAATAACGAACGCGATTAAAAAAACCTTGACACAATCCATTTTCTTGAAGGGGATTTTGCGCGATATTCCTGAAAAAGGAGAGCAACTTTAACAAGAACCTCATCAAAGAAATAGGAAAAGAAAACTCTCTTTCAAACCATTTATACACTTGCTTATCACTGTTTGTCTTCGCTATTCCCAATCCTGTTACCCCGACATCTTCCCAATTTGACACCTTAGGGCCCCTGGAGCCGAATTGAATTCAACACCTTTCCATCATCACCTCTCCCCTCCATCTTCAACCATCTTTTCAAAAGAAACTGAACTGAACCCAGCCAGATACGGGCTGCACTGTGGCACAGTGGGTTAGCACTGCTGTCTCACAGCACCAGGGACCTGGTTTCCATTCCCAGCTCGGGTCACTGTCTGTGTGGAATCGGCCCATTTTCCCACTGCTCCAGTTTCCTCCCACAGTCTGAAAGCCATGCTGGTTAAGGGAATTGGCCATGTTAAATTGTCCCTTAGCATCCAAAGATGTGTAGGTTAGGGGGGATTGGCCGTGCTAAATTGTCCCTTAGTGTCCAAAGATGTGTAGGTTAGGGTGGATTGGCCGTGCTAAATTGTCCCTTAGTGTCCAAAGATGTGCAGATTAGGGGATTGGCCATGCTAAATTGCCCCTTAGTGTCTAAAGATGTGCAGGTTAGGGTGGATTGGCCATGCTAATTGCCCCTTAGTGTCCAAAGATGTGCAGGTTAGGGTGGATTGGCCATGCTAAATTGTCCCTTAGTGTCCAAATATGTGTAGGTTAGGGTGGATTGGCCGTGCTAAATTGTCCCTTAATAAGCTGATCTTTCTCTCCACCCTTGCTGTGACTGTAACACTACATTCTGCACTCTCTCCTTTCCTTCTCTATGAACAGTATGCTTTGTCTGTATAGAACGCAAGAAACAATACTTTTCACTGTATCTCAATACACGTGACAATAATAAATCAAATCAAATCCTTTTTCTTTTCCCCTCTGTACTCTATGAACGGTATGCTTTGTCTGTGTAGTGCGCAAGAAACAGTACTTTTCACTGTATCCTGGTACACGTGACAATAATAAATCAAACACTTCTCGATCGCAGTCATTGGCGATCTCTGAGTATTCCCCCTCACAGAGGTTTCTGGGGTAAAGAATTCTCCAGTCTCGGAGGGAGTGAATTCTACCTCAAATCCGTTTTCACTGAGTCCCTTCCTCCCTTTCATTCTGTGATTATCCCCCCTCTCGCCACACCGGTCTGACACTCTCCCATGTTTGGAACAAACCCCCAGCAATTACGCTGCAAGATTTTAAAAGTTTATTTATTAGTGTCACAAGTAGGCTTGCATTAACACTGCAGTGAAGTGACTGTAAAAATCCCCTAGTTGCCACACTCCGGCACCATTTCGGGGACACAAAGGGGCAATTTACCACGGCCAATCCCCCTAACCAGCACGTCTTTCGGACTGCGGGAGGAAACTGGAGCACACGGAGGAATCCCATGCAGATACGGGGAGAACGTGCAGACTCTGCATAGACAGTGACCCAAACCAGGAATCGAACCCAGGTCCCTGGCGCTGTGAGGCAGCAGTGCTAACCAGCGTGCCACCGTACCACGAGAGAGAGAGGAGTGGGGTGGGTTGTTGGGGGGAGGCTGCACAAGCGGTGGGGAGGTCGCGCGAGGGGAGAGGGGGAGGCTGCAAGAGAGGGGGGGGGAGGGCCACTCGAGAGAGAGTGGGGGAGGGCCACGTGAGAGAGAGTGGGGGAGGGCCATGCAAGAGAGAGTGGGGGAGGGCCACGCGAGAGAGAGTGGGGGAGGGCCACTCGAGAGAGAGTGGGGGAGGGCCATGCAAGAGAGAGTGGGGGAGGGCCACGCGAGAGAGAGTGGGGGAGGGCCACTCGAGAGAGAGTGGGGGAGGGCCACGTGAGAGAGAGTGGGGGAGGGCCATGCAAGAGAGAGTGGGGGAGGGCCACGCGAGAGAGAGTGGGGGAGGGCCACTCGAGAGAGAGTGGGGGAGGGCCATGCAAGAGAGAGTGGGGGAGGGCCACGCGAGAGAGAGTGGGGGAGGGCCACTCGAGAGAGAGTGGGGGAGGGCCACGCGAGAGAGAGGGGGGGAGGGCCACTCGAGAGAGAGTGGGGGAGGGCCACTCGAGAGAGAGTGGGGGAGGGCCACGCGAGAGAGAGTGGGGGAGGGCCATGCGAGAGAGAGTGGGGGAGGGCCACGCGAGAGAGAGGGGGGGAGGGCCACTCGAGAGAGAGTGGGGGAGGGCCACGCGAGAGAGAGTGGGGGAGGGCCATGCGAGAGAGAGTGGGGGAGGGCCACGCGAGAGAGAGGGGGGGAGGGCCACTCGAGAGAGAGTGGGGGAGGGCCACGCGAGAGAGAGTGGGGGAGGGCCACGCGAGAGAGAGGGGGGGAGGGCCACGTGAGAGAGAGTGGGGGAGGGCCATGCGAGAGAGAGGGGGGGAGGGCCACGCGAGAGAGAGTGGGGGAGGGCCATGCGAGAGAGAGTGGGGGAGGGCCACGCGAGAGAGAGGGGGATAGGGCCACGCGAGAGAGAGGGGGGGAGGGCCACGCGAAAGAGGCAGCGGGGGAAGGGGCAAGCGAGGGGGGGGCACGTGAGGGAGAGGGGGGGGAGGGCCATGTGAGGGAGAGGGGGAGAGGGCCACGCGAGAGAGGGTGCGGGGGAAGGGCCATGTGAGAGAGGGCGTGGGGGATGGGCCACGCGAGAGTGGGGGGTGGGCCACATGCGAGAGGGGGCAGGGGAAGGGCCACACGCGAGAGAGAGAGAGAGAGGGAGGCCAGTGAGAGAGGGGGGGAGGGCCACAAGAGACACAAAGGCAGCAAGAGAGAAAAGGAGGCAGTGAGAGAGAGGGAAAGGGTGAGAGCAAGAAATACGGAGAGAGTGAGACAGCAGGAGAGAAGGAGACAGCAACAGTGATGGAGACATAAAGAGAGGGAGACAGAGAGGACAGAGAGGGAGAAAGGGGGACAGAGAGAGAGAGAGAGAGAGTGACAGAGCGAAAGATAGATTGAGACATTAACATTGCAATGAAGTTACTGTGAGAATCCCCACACTCCAGTGCCTGTTTGAGTACACTGAGGGAGTACTTAGCACAGCCAATGCACCCTAACAGGAGGTGGCTACGTGGACAGAGGGCTCTGCAGAGGGGCAGCTCCTTCTTCATATCTCCATCACAACAATCCTGGGTCTCTGATGCATCTCAAAATGAGACCCAGATGTCTGACTGAACAGATCCCAAACCTCCAGAAGACAGAAACCATTACCTCTGGTCTCCAACTCATAGGTTACATGCTTTTCCGGAGCGTCGCAGCTGAAGAAACCGCAGCTCCACGTGCCCCGATCTGCATCCGTCACATCGTGGATGTTCCCAATCAACAATGGGTGGCCACTGCTCTTGCCCTTAGCATCATCATGAGTCCAACGGAATTGGTCAAGTGGGCGTGACTGTTGAGCAATGAGGGTCAGAACAACATGGCTCTCATTCTCAACTGAGCGTCCATGTTTTGGATGGACTGCAGGAAAAAAATTACACCGTCATGGGTTAGATACAGAGTAAAGCTCTCTCTACACTGTCCCCCATCAAACACTCCCAGGATAGGAACAGCACGGGGTTAGATACAGAGTAAAGCTCCCTCTGCACTGTCCCCCCATCAAACACTCCCAGGATAGGTACAGCACGGGGTTAGATACAGAGTAAAGCTCCCTCTACACTGTCCCCCCATCAAACACTCCCAGGACAGGGACAGCACGGGGTTAGATACAGAGTAAAGATCCCTCTACACTGTCCCCCCATCAAACACTCCCAGGACAGGGACAGCATGGGGTTAGATACAGAGTAAAGCTTCCTCTACACTGTCCCCCATCAAACACTCCCAGGACAGGTACAGCACGGGGTTAGATACAGAGTAAAGCTCCCTCTACACTGTCCCCCCCATCAAACACTCCCAGGACAGGGACAGCATGGGGTTAGATACAGAGTAAAGCTTCCTCTACACTGTCCCCCATCAAACACTCCCAGGACAGGTACAACACGGGGTTAGATACAGAGTAAAGATCCCTATACACTCTCCCCCCATCAAACACTCCCAGGACAGGTACAGCACGGGGTTAGATACAGAGTAAAGCTCCCTCTACACTGTCCCCCCATCAAACACTCCCAGGACAGGTACAGCACGGGGTTAGATACAGAGTAAAGCTCCCTCTACACTGTCCCCCCATCAAACACTCCCAGGACAGGTACAGCACGGGGTTAGATACAGAGTAAAGATCCCTCTACACTGTCCCCCCATCAAACACTCCCAGGACAGGTACAGCACGGGGTTAGGTAAAGCTCCATCTATGCAGTTAGCCAAAGCTTTGCCATTCTGATGAGGTCTGGTGGTTTAATCCCTTTGGGCGATTGTGAAAAGCAACAGTGTCTAGATGTGCGCCAACGCTTTTCCTGCCACAGATGAGATCATAGTTGTAGGGGTGATTGTAATCCAAGAATCAGTCACAGACAGAATACACTGCGGTGCTCTCTCAGCGTGGCACCTCCGCACTGCGGCGCTCCATATACACCGACCCCCACAGTGCGGCGCTCCGTATACACCGACCCTCACAGCGCGGCGCTGCGTATACACCGACCCTCACAGTGCGGCACTCCGTATACACCGACCCTCACAGTGCGGCGCTCCATATACACCAACCCTCACAGTGTGGTGCTCCCTCAGCACCGACCCTCCCACAGTGCGGTGCTCCCTCAGCACCGACCCTCCCACAGTGCGGCGCTCCCTCAGCACCGACCCTCCCACAGTGCGGGGCTCCCTCAGCACCGACCCTCCCCACAGTGCGGCGCTCCCTCAGCACCGACCATCCCACAGTGCGGCACTCCCTCAGCACCGACCATCCCACAGTGCGGGACTCCCTCAGCACTGACCCTCCCGCAGTGCAGCGCTCCCTCAGTACTGACCCTCCCACAGTGCGGCACTCCCTCAGCACCGACCATCCCACAGTGCGACGCTCCCTAAGAAAATGAACTGAACCTTGGGCTAAGACTGGAGACAACATGGAGAGGGGAGCTGAGCACAGAAACACGCGAGGGGAGTGAGGGATAATGTTCCTCAGGCGAGTACCTTGATTGGCCTGTGAATTCCTCTCCTCACAGCTCTGATACGTGTCCTGCTCCATCTCCAAGCTGATAGATGGTGCTTTCGATCGGAGCAGATTTCTATTCGCCTTTGCACACTGCCTGTTGGCTGCACAGTGCGGGAGCACCGCACTGTGAGGGTTGGTGTATACTGTCGGCTGTCTCCTTCGTTCTGAGCTGATAACACTCGCTGGCTTCCCTATATGTATAGGATGCGGATGTTGGGGGAAAACCAGTCATGACTCATTTATTTTGGGAGTGCCCTCTTCACCAGATAGACTGCCCCTAAACGCTCTCCCTGTCTCTGTAACTTACTCTAGTCCCTATTTTCAGACACACGTGCGCACTCCTTCTCTCTCACACTCTCTCTCTCACACTCTCCCTCTCTCTCACACACACTCTCTCACAAACACTCTCTCTCTCACACACACTCTCTCACAAACTCTCTCACACACTCTCTCACACGCACTCTCTCACACACTCTCTCACACACTCTCACACACACTCTCTCTCACACTCTCTCTCACACTCTCTCTCACACACACTCTCTCACACTCTTTCTCTCTCTCACACACACTCTTCTCTCTCACAAACACTCACACACACACTCTCTCTCAAACACACACTCTCTCTCACACACACACTCTCTCACACACACTCTCTCACACACACACACTCTCTCACACACACACACTCTCTCACACACACACTCTCTCACACACACTCTCTCACACACACTCTCTCACACAAACATCATTCTCTCACACACACTCTCACACATATCCTTCTCTCTCACACACACATCCTTCTCTGTCACACACACTCTCTCTCTCACTTACACACACTCTCACTCACAAACACACTCTCTCTCTCACAAACACACTCTCTCTCACACACACATCCTTCTCTCTCTCTCACACACACTCTCACTCTCTCACACACACTCTCTCACACGCACTCTCACGCGCACTCTCTCACACTGTCTCTCTCACACACACACACACACTCACTCACACACCCACTCTCTCACACACACACTCTCTCACGCAAACACACACTCTCACACACTCTTTCTCACACACACTCTCACGCACATCTTTCTCTCCCTCTCACACACTTTCTCTCACAGACTCTTTCTCTCTCTCACACTCTCTCTCGCTCACACACTCTCTCGCTCACACACTCTCTCGCTCACACACTCTCTCGCTCACACACTCTCTCGCTCACACACTCTCTCTCACACACAGACATTCTCTCTCACACACACACACATTCTCTCACACACACACTCTCTCAGATTGTCACACACACACTCTCACATATTCTCTCTCTCACACATTCTCCCTCTCACTTGCACATACACTTTCTCTCGCACACACACTCTCCCTCTCTCACACACTCTCTAACAATTTCTCTCTCATACTGTTACACGCACACTCTCATATATTCTTTCTCGCGCACAGATTCTCTCTCGCACACACTCTCACACACACTTTCACTCTCTCTCACACAGTCTGTCACACACACACACACACTCTCATATATTCTCTCTCCCGCACACATTCTCTCTCGCACACACACTCTCATATATTCTCTCACGCACGCATTCTCTCTCGCGCACACACTCGCGCACACACACTCTCGCGCGCACACACTCTCGCGCGCACACACTCTCTCGCACACACACTCTCTCGCACACACTCTCTCGCACACACACTCTCTCGCACACACACTCTCTTGCTCACACTCTTTCTCGCTCACACTCTCGCTCTCACTCTCATACTCTTTCACACGCACTCTCACACTCTCCCTCTCTCACACACACATTCTCCCTCTCTCACGCACACACTCTCCCTCTCTCACGCACACACTCTCCCTCTCTCACGCACACATTCTCTCTCTCTCACACACACACTCTCTCACACACTGTCTGTCACACACACACTCTCACGTATTCTCTCTCTCACACTCTCCCTCTCACACACACACACTCTCTCTCTCCCTCTCTCTTGCACATACACTTTCTCTCGCACACACACTCTCTCTCACAAACTAACAGTTTCTCTCTCTCTCACTGTCACACGCACACTCTCATATATTCTTTCTCGTGCACAGATTCTCTCTCGCACTCTCTCTCACACACATTCACTCTCTCTCACACACACATCCTTCTCTCTCTCTCACACACACTCTCTCACACGCACTCTCTCACACGCACTCTCACGCGCACTCTCTCACACTGTCTCTCTCACACACACACACACACACACTCACTCACACACCCACTCTCTCACACACACTCTCTCTCACACACACACTCTCTCACGCAAACACACACTCTCACACACTCTTTCTCACACACACTCTCACGCACATCTTTCTCTCCCTCTCACACACTTTCTCTCACAGACTCTTTCTCTCTCACACTCTCTCTCGCTCACACACTCTCTCGCTCACACACTCTCTCGCTCACACACTCTCTCGCTCACACACTCTCTCACGCACACATTCTCTCTCACACAGACATTCTCTCTCACACACACACATTCTCTCACACACACTCTCTCAGATTGTCACACACACACTCTCACATATTCTCTCTCTCACACATTCTCCCTCTCACTTGCACATACACTTTCTCTCGCACACACACTCTCTCTCACACACTCTCTAACAGTTTCTCTCTCTCTCACACTGTCACACGCACACTCTCATATATTCTTTCTCGCGCACAGATTCTCTCTCGCACACACTCTCACACACACTTTCACTCTCTCTCACACAGTCTGTCACACACACACACACACTCTCATATATTCTCTCTCCCGCACACATTCTCTCTCGCACACACACTCTCATATATTCTCTCGCGCACACACACTCGCGCGCGCACACACTCTCGCGCGCACACACTCTCGCACACACTCTCTCGCACACACTCTCTCGCACACACACTCTCTCGCACACACACTCTCTCGCACACACACTCTCTTGCTCACACTCTTTCTCACTCACACTCTCGCTCTCACTCTCATACTCTTTCACACGCACTCTCACACTCTCCCTCTCTCACGCACACACTCTCCCTCTCTCACGCACACACTCTCCCTCTCTCACGCACACATTCTCTCTCTCTCACACACACACTCTCTCACACACTGTCTGTCACACACACACTCTCACGTATTCTCTCTCTCACACTCTCCCTCTCACACACACACTCCCTCTCTCTTGCACATACACTTTCTCTCGCACACACACTCTCTCTCACAAACTAACAGTTTCTCTCTCTCTCACTGTCACACGCACACTCTCATATATTCTTTCTCGTGCACAGATTCGCTCTCGCACACGCTCTCTCTCACACACTTTCACTCTCTCTCATACACAGTCTGTCACACACACATACACTCTCACATATTCTCTCTCGCGCACACATTCTCTCTCGCAGACACACTCTCTCACACACACTTTCACTCTCTCACACACAGTCTGTCACACACACTCTCATATATTCTCTCTCGCGCACATATTCTCTCTCACGCACACACACTCTCTCGCTCACACACTCTCTCACACTCTCCCTCTCTCACGCACACATTCTCTCTCACGCACACATTCTCTCACACGCACACATTCTCTCACACGCACACATTCTCTCACACGTACACATTCTCTCACACACACATTCTCTCACACGCACACATTCTCTCACACACACACATTCTCTCACACGCACACATTCTCTCACACGTACACATTCTCTCACACACACATTCTCTCACACACACACATTCTCTCACACACTGTCACACACTCTCACATATTCTCTTTCTCACACACAGTCGCCTCTCTTGCACATACACTCTCTCTCGCACACACTGTCTGTCACACACACACACTCATATATTCTCTCTCTCACACACACTCTCCATCTCTCTTGCACATACTCTCTCTCACACACTCTCTCTCTCACACACACTTTCTCTCTCACACACACTCTGTCTCTCACACTCTCTCTCTCACATACAATCATATATTCTCTCTCGCGCACACACTCTCGCACACACACACTTTCTCTCTCTCACACACACTGTCACACACACTCTCCCTCTCTCTTGTGCGCACACCCTCTCTCGCGCACACCCTCTCTCGCGCACACCCTCTCTCGCGCACACCCTCTCTCGCGCACACCCTCTCTCGCGCACACCCTCTCTCGCGCACACCCTCTCTCGCGCACACCCTCTCTCGCGCACACCCTCTCTCGTGCACACCCTCTCTCGCGCACACTCTCTCGCGCACACTCTCTCACACACACTCTCTCAATCACTATCTCACGCACATCTTTCTCTCTCACGCACATCTTTCTCTCCCTCTCACACACTCTTTCTCTCACAGACTTTCTCTCACTCTCTCCCGCTCACACACTCTCTCGCTCACACACTCTTTCTTTCACACACACTCACACTCTCCCTCTCTCACGCACACATTCTCTCTCACACACACATTCTCTCTCACACATTGTCTGTCATACACACTCTCTCACATATTCTCTCTCACACACTTTCCCTCTCTCTTGCGCATACACTCATTCTCGCACACACTCTCTCACACACACTCTCTCTCTCACGCACACTCTCTCACACAGTCTGTCACACACACTCTCATATATTCTCTCTCGCACACACACTCTCTCTCGCACACACACTCTCTCTCACACACTCTCCCTCTCTTGTGCACACACTCTCTCGCGCGCACAGTCTCTCTCACACACTCTCTCTCTCTCTCACACACATTCTCTCTCTCTCACACACATTCTCTCTCTCTCACACACACACAAATGCATACATTCCCAACTCAGGGTACACTGTGCTCAGATACTGTTTCTGAGCTTGGGTCTCTTGTGTAACTGATGTGGAGATGCCGCTGTTGGATTGGGGTGGGCACAGTAAGAAGTCTCACAACTGGGGTTGTGAGCCTTCTTCCTCTCTTATGTAAAGCCAGTGGTTCTCTGATATCAGATGTGGGGACTTTCTGCACTGGTCTGGTCTACAGAAACACGGTGCGTGAGTCGAACGCAGTGAGGGGCAGCCTGGGACAGTGAGTGGACTGCACGAAGGACTCTCTCCTTCATCTCCGTCGACCAGGAGAACACAACCGGACATCTTCGATCACCATGACCCTGTGAATAAGATTAAATACATTGAATACGTGTCCGACAACTCGCGTTGTGTTATGCAAAATGTTTCAACACTTACAGCTATCAGTAAACTCGAAGTGGGGGGCAGTCAGTGCAGGAATCGCCTGTGGTCATCCCCCTCTCTAACAAGTACACCATTTTGGATACTGCTGGGGGGGAGATGGGCTATCGGGGGATACCAGCAGCAGCAGCCAAAGCAGTGGCACCATTGCTGGCTCTGTTGTTAAGCAGGGAGGGACAGAGAGGACTACAGCAATAGTTATAGGGGACTCTATAGTTAAGGGTACAGATAGGCGTTTCTGTGGAGGTGAAAGAGACTCTAGGGATGGTATGTTGCCTCCCTGGTGCCAGGACCCAGCATGTCTCTGAATGGACAGAAAGCATTCTGAAGGGAGAGGGTGGACGGCCAGAGGTCATGGTACATATTGGTACTGACAACATAGACAGAGTGAGTGATGAGGTCCTGCAGCAGCAGTTTAGGGAGATTTTTTGGAGATTGGGCAGGAATGTTGATGCAGCTGGGAATTACTATTCTAGTTATTTGCCTGCTAGTGTTTTCCGTCCAATGCCATGGCTTACAACAGAGCTCAGGCCCCGATATAACAAATTATTTTGGTTATCATGAAGTGACAAAAGGAGGAAATGAGATATTAAAGTGTCAACTCACACAGCTACAAGCTTTTGTAAAAACTGGCTAAAACAGGAGCTCAGAGTGGAAAGAGCATAAACAGATAGCTAGAGTTTGCAGGGTGTGGCTAACAACACCATCTTCCTTAATGAGCTATACTGACATATTCAGCTTGCCACACTTTAACCCCACCGAGCTCCTTCTACATTGTTTCTCTGTTATCTCTGCTGGAATCACTTGAATACGAAATGTGTTTTTTCTCGGAAACGTGTTTTTTTTGGCAATTATCACGGCCATGACTGGAGAGTGTGTAACTACACTCACAGATGCAACCTGTTCTTGTCTTACCAGATCAGGTGCGGCTGACAATAGGAGATCGAAATGATCTTTTCTGTTGTTTCCCAATTAGGTAAACCTGTCTTTGGAATGTGTATAAGGGGGCTGTCCCTTCCCCTTTGCGCGCCTTTCACTGACCAACCTCCAGCGCTGACTGAGGGTTAAGTAACGAAGATCAGCCATTTACACGTAAAGGAATAGAAGGTTGTGTTAACCCAGACACTGTTGCTTTTGTATCAAGGGCAGGAGGGTCTCGTGAAAACGAACTTAACAATTGGCACTGCAAGCAGGGTTCCAACGTATACAGATTCCTTCAAGGTGGACTGAAAAAGCGATTGTCTGGCTGTCGGTGACGTGAGACTGCCGGGCCCACAATCTAAGATTAACCTTGGTCTCTCTCTCACTGAACTAATACTCAGTCGACTCCTCGACCGCCGAGGCCCTGTACAAAGAACAACACAGCACAGGAAACAGGCCCTTTGGCCCTACAAGCCCACGCCACCCATTTTAACACTCAGTGAGTGCCTCATTCCAATCCTTCTTCTACCTACGAATTTTGTCTACATCTCATGGACTCCACAATAAAGGGGTGCAAATTTAGAGAATTATATGTGCGCCAGATTAAGGGAGATCCAATTTAGGGACAATTTATTAACACCAATCAGCCTAAAAGCACGTTTTTGGGGTGTGGAAGGAAACTGGAGCACCCGGAGAAAATCCACGCAAGCATGGGGAGAATGTGCAAACTCCCACAGACACCGACCCAAGCCGGAGATCCGACCTGGGTCCCTGTAACTGCACAGCAAACAGGGATAGTCACTGAGCTGTCCTGTTGCCCACCTGTAGTGACGGAATCTGGAGATTACTTCTGTCCTTGAACATTGACCAGTCCTTCACTGGACAGTTCAGGTCCCCTGGTTTAATTGTTAAGACTTCGGGAGGTTAGAGTCTCCCCCCGAGTGCCTTGGAGGTTAGGGTCCCCAGGATTACTCAGGAAGAAAGTGAAGGGTTCGAGCCCTCCACATGTACCTGGAGGTTCGAGCCCCCAGGGTTTTGGTATATTAAATCCAGGAGGTTAGAGTCCCCCAAGTTCGGGGTTAGCGTCCCCAGGTAAAGAAAGGGTGGTTAGAGTCCCCCAAAATCGGGGTTAGAGGCCCCAGTTTAGAGTCTTTCAGTGGCCGGGGTTCGAGTCCCTCACTTGGTAGTAATTGAAGTTAGGAAATATTATAAATTAATTGCAAGATAGAAAAATTGATTAGAGAAGCTCTAAGGTCAAACTAATAATTTGAGTAGATTTTGTATTCCAGTGCGTTTATGTGGTCTGATTGCTTGTCGAATGTAGGTGGTTGTTGTTGCATTAGATTGAGAGCAGGAGTTGTTAAAGCCTGTTTGTTCTTGTGGAATATTTATTAAATTATTTTCAGAGGAAACAAAAAAGCAAAGAGTGCGAAAAAGGGAAGTTAGAGACATGACTGCTTGTGCTGATCAAGAAAAAGTGCCCTGCCTCAAACGTGCTGTTAAGACGGGAAATCTCCCACGTGAAGGTCAGGACCCTGAAGTGGGCGTCGAGGCTACAAGGAACTGAGAATCGTGAAGCAGAAGCGGTCAAAGTCTCTCAACAATGGGTCAATCGTTAGATAAATCAGGGGATGGGACCCCGTTATATAAAATGTGTCGCGAGAACCCAATGGACAAGGAGCGATTCAGACGCTTGTCAGGGTATTTAAACAAAAAGCTGGGAAAGGAGAATTGGCTGTTGGAGGGAACTTGAATAAGTGATTTAAAACAGAGGAGGCTATTTGGAAACGCAACGCGGGAAGTAAATGGAAGGTTTTAATGTCCTGTTGGAGGAAGAGAGCCAATGATTTAACCGAGAAATCAAAGCTGGCCAGCTGGGAGGATAGTGCACTGGGAGGAGAGGGATCAGTGAATAGGATGGTGAAGGGAAACCCAAAACTTGGGAAACGTTGACGTGGGAATGTGAGAAGGACAAAAGAGATAGAGCGGAACGAAAGAGGCTGGAAGGGGAGAGACGAGACCGAGAAAAAGGGCTACAGCGACAGGCCAAAAAAAGGAAAGATTAAAAAAAAACCCAGAGGTACCTCCTGCCATATCGGGCATGTCATTGCTGTTCCAAAGTACTGACACCGATGGACAACAGGAGGATTGGAAAAGGTAACCTCCGACCACTCCCCAAATCCAACCCCAACCAGTCCAGGTCCAACCAACTCCATCTCCCCTTCCTCTGCCTTATACCCAAAAGTCCGAAGCCCCCCCCGCCACCCCAACCTCCTGTTTTGCCGACCCCGACAACATCTGATGTCCTTGTCCGACAAGCTACCTCAGGATCTGAAACCAGTTCTCACGAGAACTCAACCCTGGGCAGTTTACTGACCCAATAGCCACCAGAACCCGATCCCGTACCAGCCAAACGCAAGGTCTGGCTGAGAAAAAGCCGCATTCCCCTGAGACTCATCAGCGCCGGCACAGCAGTCACCCTAGCATTTAAAAGAAAGTGATGATTCTGACAGTCCTGATTCACACGAAGAGGAGGACTGCGATTGGAACGACCAGGATGATGATAGATGTTATTCCCCTCGTCAGACCAAACGATGGGAGAAAAGAGGGGATAGGAAGAGTGAGAAAGTGGGGGAGAAGAGGGAAAGGACATCAGTTTCCTAATTCACTCCTGGTTAGGAGTGAAAGTAATAGGGTAATTGTTATGGGGGACTTTAACTTTACTAACATTGATTGGAATTGCTATAGCTCTAGCTCGTTAGAGGGGTCAGTTTTTGTTCAAAGTGTGCAGGAAGGTTTTTTGACTCAATATGTAGATAGGCCAACTAGAGGTGAGGCTATATTGGACTTGGTGCTGGGAAATGAGCCAGACCAGGTGCTAGACTTGGAAGTTGGTGTGCATTTTGGTGATAGTGACCACAATTCGGTTACGTTCACCTTAGTGATGGAAAGGGATAGGCATGAACCTCGGGTCAGTAGTTTTAGCTGGGGGAAGGGTAATTATGAGGCCATTAGGAGAGAATTAGGAAGCATTGGTTGGACTAGGAGATTACAGGGACTAGGAACGTCTGAAATGTGGAGTTTTTTCAAGGAGCAGCTACTGCGGGTCTGTGATAGGTATGTCCCTGTCAGGCAAGGAGGAATTGGTAGGGCTAGGGAACCGTGGTGCACAAAAAAAGTTGATTTGTTGGTTAGGAAGAAGAAGGAGGCTTATGTTCGGATGAGGCTTGAGGGCTCGGGTAGTGCAGTAGAAAGCTTTAGATTGGCTAGGAGGGAGTTGAAGAGGGAGTTAAGAAGGGCTAGAAGAGGGCATGAGATGACTTTGGCTGATAGGATTAAGGAGAATCCTAAGGCGTTCTATAGGTATGTCAAGAACAGAAGGTTGGTTAGGGCAAGATTAGGGCCAGTTACAGACAGTAGGGGGAAGTTGTGTGTGGAACCGGAAGAGATTGGAGAGGCATTGAACCATTATTTCTCTTCGGTGTTCACGCAGGACGATATGAATGTAGCTGAGGAGGTCACTGGGGTGAAGGGGTGTAAAATAGAAAGTATTGCAGTTGATACAGAGGATGTGTTGGATATTCTAGGAGGGTTGAAAATAGATAAGTCCCCTGGTCCAGACGGGATTTACCCTAGGATTCTATGGGAGGCAAGAGAGGTGATTGCAGAGCCACTGGCTCTGATCTTCAGGTCGTCGTTGGTCTCTGGTATAGTACCGGAAGATTGGAGGACAGCGAATGTTGTCCCACTGTTTAAGAAGGGGAACAGAGACTTCCCTGGGAATTATAGACCAGTGAGTCTTACTTCTGTAGTGGGCAAGGTTTTAGAAAGAATTATTAGGGATAGGATTTATAGTTATTTGGAGAGTAATGAATTGATTAGAGATAGTCAGCATGGTTTTGTAGCGGGAAGGTCGTGCCTTACTAACCTTATTGAGTTCTTTGAGAAGGTGACCAAAGAGGTGGATAGGGGTAAGGCAGTAGACGTGGTATATATGGATTTTAGTAAGGCGTTTGATAAGGTTCACCATGGTATGCTTCTGCAGAAAATGCAGATGTATGGGATTGGTGGTAATTTAGGTACTTGGATCAGGAATTGGTTAGCAGATAGGAGACAGAGGGTGGTGGTTGATGGTAATTATTCATCATGGAGTTCGGTTACAAGTGGTGTGCCTCAGGGATCTGTTTTGGGGCCACTGCTGTTTGTAATCTTTATTAATGATCTGGATGAGGGTATAGTTGGGTGGATTAGTAAGTTTGCTGATGACACCAAAGTCGGAGGTGTGGTAGATTGCGAGGAAGGGTGTCGAAGTTTGCAGGGTGACTTGGACAGGTTGCAGAGCTGGGCCGCGAGGTGGCGGATGGAGTTTAATGCGGAGAAGTGTGAGGTAATCCATTTCGGTAGGAATAACAGATGTGTTGAGTATAGGGCTAACGGGAGGACTTTGAATAGAGTGGAGGAGCAGAGGGATCTAGGTGTATGTGTACATAGATCCCTGAAAGTTGGGAATCAAGTAGATAAGGTTGTTAAGAAGGCGTACGGTGTCTTGGCGTTTATTGGTAGGGGGATTGAATTTAGGAGTCGCAGCGTCATGTTGCAACTGTACACAACTCTGGTGCGGCCGCACTTGGAGTACTGTGTGCAGTTCTGGTCCCCACATTACAGGAAGGATGTGGAGGCTTTGGAGAGGGTGCAGAGGAGGCTTACCAGGATGTTGCCTGGTATGCAGGGGAGGTCCTATGAGGAGAGACTGAGGGATTTGGGGTTGTTTTCACTGGAAAGAAGGCGGCTAAGAGGGGATCTTATAGAAACATATAAGATGATTAGAGGTTTAGATAGGGTGGATGGTGATAGCCTGTTTCCTCGGATGGAGAAAGCTAGCACGAGGGGGCATGGCTTTAAATTAAGGGGGGGTAGTTATAGGACGGATGTCAGGGGCAGGTTCTTTACCCAGAGGGTGGTGAGGGACTGGAATGCCCTGCCTGCTGCAGTTGTAAATGCGCCTAGTTTGGGGGCGTTTAAGAGATTGGTGGATAGGTTTATGGACGAAAAGGGATTGGTTTAGATTAGTGGGTCAATGTTTTTTTTAAAAATAAGACTGGTCGGCGCAACATTGTGGGCCGAAGGGCCTGTTCCGCGCTGTAATGTTCTATGTTCTAATCACACTGTCCCCAACCCAAACGCAGGACAGAACGCTGCCCTACAGACTGTGCAGGTTTATACTCTCTGGAAACCCCAGGAAATGTGCTTGATTGTGTCTAATGCTCCAAATTGTAAGACAAGCCCAGAGGATTTCACTGAGTGAACTATGGGAACTATCCAAATGTATCAGGCAACCCCACAGACCCTTTTCTTTAGTCTCTGTTGTGTGGCCCTTACACCCTCCGAGTGCGCCCGGTGGAGGGGCCTTCTGGGGAGCCCAGCACCCCAAAACTGGGAGGCCTTTGGGGGCGGGGGGGGGGGAAACCAATCAAGGAGATCAACAACAACTAATAGCCATTAGAACTGCACTGCAGCGGACATTACAGTAGCCTGTGGATGTTACCAAAGTGCTGGAATGTAAACCCAAACCCGGGGTGCAGATTATTGAGACAGTTTCTGATCCACCTGTGCAACCTTTGCAGGGGACGCTGCTTATAATGGCGGACAAGCCTCACCACAGTTTAACGCCCTTTTGCTTCAGTGTATTCCCGAAACATTAGCCGCTGCCATCCGTATCAATAACATGTACTGGACAGATAACACGAGACCCCCCCCCACCCCAAGGCGCCCTAACATATTACTGGAACTCCTTTAAGGAGTGTAAACCCTCACAAGGACTGGTTCAAAGACCACCACGCCCCTGCCCCCCCTCAACTCCCCGCAGCCCCGATCCAACGGGGTACCAAATGGAACCCCAGTTTTGTGGCCCTGGTTGGGTGAATTCACAACATCACGGATACGTGACCCACCTAAATGTCCCGGCCACACCCTATTACGGACCACCGTGTACGTCACGACCACCGTAACCAGGTCAGGGACCCCCTCCGCCTCAATCCGGTAGGAGGGAACTACTCTGTTCTAACCAAAATTGTTTCACTGGTGGAGCCCGTGGCCATTGGCACCGAGATTGTCCCCACAACCCCAGGCCCACAGGGGACCTCGAGGAGGGGGGGCAGATATTCTCCACGGCAAATCCGTTTTCAGGATGGCTGTCCTCCGGTCTTGACAAGAGATCCCGGGGATGAGCCCATGACTGACTTGGTGGTCCAGGTTCAGATTAATCCTTTTATGATCGACACGGGAACCACCATGTCGACAACAATGGACGCCGCATGTACGCAGCAACATGGATTTCAACTTTCACCTGTCTCAGTAAACCTTACGGGGCAGGAACAAGCATACGCCTTGATAGAAGCTCTAACCGTGGAGTTTGGACCCCATTCACCCAAGAATTAAGAGTTAACTTAGCTGGGAGGGACTTATTGTACCCCTTCAGATTGAAATCCTCTGCCTCAACGAGAGCTTTAGATTAAGAGTGAACCAACTAAGCAACAATTTTGAGTCCACAGGTTCCCCACAACGGTGGGCAATCGGCATATCCCCTCAGGACTTTATTCCTCCCCTGCAAATACCCCACCCTCACGTCACCCTGGGTTACTACCCTACCATTTTTGCCCCTTAGGTTGACTCGTGTGTGCCCGTCACCGTCATGAGCTTTATCGAGGGAAAGGAAGGACTGGCCTTCCTTGTAGAGGTCCTGCCTTACCTCTGGCCCCAATCGGGCCTCGAGGATCCCTGCACATTACACTAACTGTCAATCCAGGATACAGGGCCAAATCCTTAGGGTTTCTGGCACCCCGATTGATTGAACAACCACTAGAAAGGGGCCCCCCACAACAGTTGCCTGATGGCCTCCTAAGCTACTATTGCAGTTCCTTTACTGTGAGTGGCCCTTTACATCGCCACCACCTACACCACAACCCCTCTGACGAACACTCAGCAGACCTGTGGTCCGCTTCCAAACATGCGGTCGGGTTTACCCCGTCTCCCCAGTTAAAGTACAGGTTGCCCCTGGAGCAGCCCTTCCTCAGTACAGCCTTAAACCTGAGGCAGAAAAAGGCATTACCGCCCTAGTGGAGTCTTTCCTACAGCAAGGAATTCTCGTCTTCTGTAAACCGCCCTGTAAAACTTCTATTTTACCGGTCCCAAAGCCAGATCACAAGGAATGGCTGTTGATCTGAGACTTATATCAGGTAAATAAAACAGTTAAACCCCTGCATCCCATAGTCCCAAATCCTGCCACCATCCTTTGCCATATCCTCCCCAGATTCACGCGTGTTCACCCTGGTAGACTTACAACATGTGTTCTTTGCCATTCCTTTGGTTCAAGATTTGCCTTCATCTTCCAGGGTCAACAATACACTTGGACGTGTCTCCCCCAGGGATTCATTCACTCATCCACCCTTCTTCTCCCAAACTTTACACCGCCAGCTCCAAAGCCTGGAGCTTCTTGATGGATCTACAGTCATCCAATATGTCGATGATTTATTTTTGGCCAGCGTGACAGAATCTGCCAACATTGCAGACATAAGAACATAAGAAATAGGAGCAGGAGTAGGCCATCTAGCCCTTCGAGCCTGCCCCGCCATTCAATAAGATCATGGCTGATCTGATAGTGGATCAGTTCCACATTCCCGCTTTCTCCCCATAACCCTTAATTCCCTTATCGATCAGAATCCTATCTACCCGTGACTTAAATATATTCAGCGATGTAGCCTCCACCACTTCAATAAAGAACAAAGAACAAAAACAGCCCTGGAAACAGGCCCTTCGGCCCAAAGAGCCCGCCCCGCCATTTTAATATTACCAGTCCCCCCCTCCACTCATGACCCTTATCTATTGTTTTTATGGTCATCCACATTGAGGGAAATTAATTTAGGGACAATTTATTACTTCCAATCAGCCGAATAGCACATCTTTGGGGTGTGGGAGGAAACCAGAGCACCCGGGGAAAACCCATGCAAGCACAGGGAGAATGCGCAAACTCCCCACAGACACCGGCCCAAATCCATGTGTCTGCACAGCAATCAGTGATAGTCACTGAGCTGTCGTGTTGCCCAGCATCTGGTCCAGTTTAAGCATACACTAATGACATGAAGCACTAGGCCAATCTCGAACATTCAAGAGCAGCCCCAAGTACGACCCATCGCGTGTACGCCCCTTGTTGGACAACAAGGCGGACCGACTTAAAACCTGTGAATTAAAAGAGAAAAAACATTATTATCATCCTATAGCCTTTTCCATTACCAGGGTCGTCCCACTGTTTATGAACTTTATTTAAAACAATCTCCTATATCCTCCCATCTCCAACCCACTCATGTGCCTCTCTAAGTTACTCTTAAACAAATCTAGCGTGCCTGCCTCCACCACCTTACTTGGCAGAGCATTCCATACCCCCACTACCCTCTGTGTAAGAAACCTCCCTCTAATATCTGTGTTATACCTCTCCCCCCTCACCTTCAGCCCGTGGCTTAAGCTCGTACTGTGTGTCTGTAACATAGGAAATAGCTTACCCCTGTTTACTCTATCTATACCCTTCATAATCTTATATACCTCTATGAGATCCCCCCTCAGTCGCCGTCTTTCAAGGGGACACAGCCCCAATTTGCTCAACCTTTCCTCATAACCCAGTCCTTCCATAGCAGGCAACATCCTGGTAAACCTCCTCTGCACTCTCTCCAGAGTCTCCACGTCCTTCCGGTAGTAAGGTGACCAGAACTGGACGCAGTACTCCAAATGCGGCCTAACCAACGTTCTGTACAACTGCAACATCAGACTCCAGCTCTTATATTCTATACCCCTTCCTATAAAGGCTAACATACCATAGGCTTTCTTCACCACACTCTCCACTTGCACTGCCACCTTCAACAACTTGTGCACTTGCACCCCCAGGTCTCGCTGCGACTCTATACTCCTTACGGGCTTACCCTTTATCATATAACTCCCTCCTACGTTATTCCGGCCAAAATGCATCACCTCACATTTATCCGGATTAAACTCCATTTGCCATATATCTGCCCAATATACCAGCCTATCAATATCCCGTTGTATTGCCAGACAGTGCTCCTCACTGCCCGCCAATCCAGCCATCTTGGTGTCATCAGCAAATTTGCTGATCACACCACTTACTCCCTCTTCCAAGTCATTTATATACACTACAAAGAGGTTCCAGTACTGAGCCCTGCGGCACACCACTAGTGACAGACCTCCAGCTAGAAAAGGACCCTTCCACTACTACTCTCTGTCTCCTCTTAGCAAGCGAGTTCTCCACCCATCTAGATACCTGGCCTCGTATCCCATGAGCCTTAATCTTTTCTACCAATCTACCATGAGGGACTTTGTCAAACGCCTTACTAAAATCCATATAGACGACATCAACTGCTCGTCCTTCGTTGACCGTTTTTGTCACCTCCTCAAAGAATTCTACCAGATTCATAAGGCAAGACTTCCCCTTTACAAAGCCATGCTGCGTATCCTTAATCAGATCGCAACGCTCTAAGTGCTTGTACATCCTATCCTAAAGAATCCTCTCCATCAACTTGCCTACCACTGAAGTCAAACTCACCAGCCTATAGTTACCCAGGTTATCCCTCCTACCCTTTTTAAACAACGGTACCACGTTCGCTATCCTCTAGTCCTCTGGGACCTCACCTGTGTCCAAAGAAGAGACAAAGATTTGCGTCAGAGGCCCAGCAATCTCATCCCTCGCCTCCCTAAGCAGCCTAGGATAAATGCCATCAGGCCCCGGAGATTTATCAGTTTTAATGCTACCTAAAAGCCTTAACACTTCTTCCCTCGTAATTGATAGTTCTTTCAATTGGTCTACAGCTCCCTCGATGACCATACCAGACATCAAGCTCCTCTCCTTCGTGAATACCGACGCAAAGTATTCATTCAGGATCTCCCCCATTCCCTCAGACTCCAAGCACAATTCCCCTCGTCTGTCCCTGAGGGGGCCGATTTTTCCCCTAGCCACCCTTTTGCTCCTAACATAGGAGTAAAACGCCTTTGGATTTTCCTTAATCCTACCTGCCAAAGCCATTTCATGCCCCCTTTTTGCCCTCCTAACTCCCCTTTTGAGATCCCTCCTACTCTCTCTGTACTCCTCCAACGCTTGCTCCATTCCCAGTTGCTTAGACCTGACGTATGCCTCTCGTTTCTTCCTGACCAGGTCGTCTATATCTCTAGTAATCCACGGTTCTCTAATCCTACCTTTCCCATCCTTCCTCTTAACCGGCACGTGCCTTTCCTGCACCCATTGCAGTTTTCCCTTGAAAGACTCCCACATGCCTAATGTGGACTTGCCCTCCAACAGCATATCCCAGTCTGTATCCCTAAACTCCTGTCTAATCTGACAGTATCTTGCCCTCCCCCAATTTAGCACCCTCCCCTTAGGACAGCGCTCATCTTTTTCCATTCGTATCCTGAAGTAGACAAAGTTGTGGTCACTATTAGCCACATGTTCACCTACGGCAACCTCAACCACCTCACCGGGCTCATTGCCCAGAACTAAATCCAGTATAGCCCCTTCTCTAGTCAGGCTATCTACATCCTGCTCCAAGGACCCTTCCAATACACATCTTACGAATTCCTCCCCGTCCGATCCCCCAGCTCTAGGCACCTTCCAATCCACCCCAGGGAGATTAAAATCTCCCACTACAACAACCCTGTTCTTCCTACACTTATCCAAAATGTCTCTACATATACCCTCTTCCACTGCCCGTGGGCTGTCGGGTGGCCTGTAGTACACCCCTAGCATAGTAATGGCTCCCTTCCTATTCCTCAACTCCACCCACAGAGACTCAATTTCCAACCCCTCCATGTTATCCTCTCTCTGCACCACTGTGATGTGCTCCCTAAGAGCGCCACTCCCCCTCCTCTTTTCGACCCTCCCCTGTCACGCCTAAAACACTTATACCCAGGAATATTTAGCTGCCTGTCCCACCCTTTGAGTGAAGAAGTTCCTCCTCAATTCCGTTCTAAACTGTCCTCCGCCCTTATTTTGAGGCTGTGCCCTCTAGTTCTGCTATCCTTTCTACGCAGGAAGAATCTCTCTACCTCTACCCTATCCATCCCCTTCATTATCTTATACATCTCTATAAGATCCCCCCTCAGCCTTCTAAACTCTAACGAGTACAGGCCCAGTCTATTCAATCTCTCTTCATATTCCAACCCCGTCATCTCCGGTATCAGCCTAGTGAACCTCCTCTGCACTCCCTCCAAGGCCAATATATCCTTGTGTAAGTGCGGTGACCAAAACTGCACACAGTACTCCAGCTGCGGCCTCACCAATGCCCTGTACAGTTGCAGCAAGACCTCCCTGTTTTTATATTCTATCCCCCTCGCTATAAAGACCAACATCCCATTCGCCTTCTTGATCACCTGCTGCACCTGCAGACTGAGTTTTTGCAACTCATGCACAAGGACCCCCAGGTCCCTCTGCACTGTAGCATGCTGCAGCTTTTCACCCTTTAAATAGTAATCCCTCCGACTATTATTTCTACCAAAGTGGATAACCTCACACTTGCTAACGTTACACTCCACAAACTGGCTTCTAAATGGCCTCCACTCCTGGGGATATATTGTTCCGGCCGCAATGGTTATACCGCAGCAGCAGGTCCAATTCCTAGGGACCCTTCTCAGTGCCTCACTCCGGAATGTATTTCACCTGTCCTCGCGACTCCTCCGCCCACCATTCCTAAGCCAATGAGGGCCTTTTTTAGACCTGGTTAACTATTGCTGACAATGGCTGCCCAATGTTACTTTCTTAGTCAAACCCCTTGCCTCCTGCTCCAGAAACCTTGGACCTTTCGGAGGAGCAGCAGACAGCTTTTGGGGAACTAAAGACAGCCCTTGCCGCAGCCCCAGCTCTGGGAAGACCATTGTATGATAGGCCCCTCCAGCTTTACGTTAACGTCATGGAAGGATGTGCCACTGAAGACCTGACCCAGACTTATGGGAACCTGTTGCATATTATTCTACTCGTTTAGCTCCCGTTGCCCGAGGTCTTTCACTCTTGCTCACAGGTCTTTCCGGCAATGTATTCCTTGGTGATGGCAGCTGGCAATATTACCCTCCACCAGCCCCTCACCATTTTTATCTCACACACCGCGGTGACTCTTCTTACCTCCCATCAAACTCAGCATTTAACCCAGGCTCAGGTTAAGTTGTTACAAAGTCGCTCTCATTAACAACCCCATCTTGACATTCTCCTTCTGCTCCACTAATAATCCTGACCGCTCCTCCAGACAAACTGCTGCAGCCCCCTCATGATTGTTTAGTTCGGAACCACTCGCCTCGTCCAGACCATACTGACTCTCCCTTACCCTCTCCAGACCTTACTGACTCTCCCTTACCCTCGTCCAGACCTTACTGACTCTCCCTGAGCCCTCGGCCAGACCATACTGACTCTCCCTTACCCTCTCCAGACCTTACTGACTCTCCCTTACCCTCTCCAGACCTTACGGACTCTCCCTTACCCTCTCCAGACCTTCCTGACTCTCCCTTACCCTCTCCAGACCTTACTGACTCTCCCTTACCCTCTCCAGACCTTACTGACTCTCCCTTACCCTCGTCCAGACCTTACTGACTCTCCCTGAGCCCTCGGCCAGACCATACTGACTCTCCCTTACCCTCTCCAGACCTTACTGACTCTCCCTTACCCTCTCCAGACCTTACGGACTCTCCCTTACCCTCTCCAGACCTTCCTGACTCTCCCTTACCCTCTCCAGACCTTACTGACTCTCCCTTACCCTCATCCAGACCTTACTGACTCTCCCTTACCCTATCCAGACCGTACTGACTCTCCCTTACCCTATCCAGACCTTACTGACTCTCCCTTACCCTCTCCAGACCTTACTGACTCTCCCTTACCCTCTCCAGGCCTTACTGACTCTCCCTTACCCTCTCCAGACCTCACTGACTCTTCCTTACCCTCTCCAGACCTCACTGACTCTCCCTTACCCTCTCCAGACCTTACTAACTCTCCCTTACCCTCGTCCAGTCCTTACTGACTCTCCCTTACCCTCTCCAGACCATACTGACTCTTCCTTACCCTCTCCAGACCTTACTGACTCTCCCTTACCCTCGTCCAGACCTTACTGACTCTCCCTTACCCTCGTCCAGACCTTACGGACTCTCCCTTACCCTCTCCAGACCTTACGGACTCTCCCTTACCCTCTCCAGACCTTACGGACTCTCCCTTACCCTCTCCAGACCTTACTGACTCTCCCTTACCCTCTCCAGACCTTACTGACTCTCCCTTACCCTCTCCAGACCTTAAAGACTCTCCCTTACCCTCTCCAGACCTTAAAGACTCTCCCTTACCCTCTCCAGGCCTTACTGACTCTCCCTTACCCGCTCCAGATCTTACTGACTCTCCCTTACCCTCTCCAGACCTTACTGACTCTCCCTTACCCTCTCCAGACCTTCCTGACTCTCCCTTACCCTCTCCAGGCCTTACTGACTCTCCCTTACCCTCTCCAGACCTTACTGACTCTCCCTTACCCTCTCCAGACCTTACTGACTCTCCCTTACCCTCTCCAGACCTTACTGACTCTCCCTTACCCTTTCCAGACCTTACTGACTCTCCCTTACCCTCTCCAGACCTTACTGACTCTCCCTTACCCTCGTCCAGACCTTACTGACTCTCCCTTACCCTCTCCAGACCTTACGGACTCTCCCTTACCCTCTCCAGACCTTACTGACTCTCCCTTACCCTCTCCAGACCATACTGACTCTCCCTTGCCCTCTCCAGACCTTACTGACTCTCCCTTACCCTCTCCAGACCTTACTGACTCTCCCTTACCCTCTCCAGACCTTACTGACTCTCCCTTACCCTCGTCCAGACCTTACTGACTCTCCCTTACCCTCTCCAGACCTTACGGACTCTCCCTTACCCTCTCCAGACCTTACTGACTCTCCCTTACCCTCTCCAGACCATACTGACTCTCCCTTGCCCTCTCCAGACCTTACTGACTCTCCCTTACCCTCTCCAGACCTTACTGACTCTCCCTTACCCTCTCCAGACCTTACTGACTCTCCATTACCCTCTCCAGACCTTACTGACTCTCCCTTACCCTCTCCAGACCATACTGACTCTCCCTTACCCTCTCCAGACCTTACTGACTCTCCCTTACCCTCTCCAAATCTTACTGACTCTTCCTTACCCTCGTCCAGACCTTACTGACTCTTCCTTACCCTCGTCCAGACCTTACTGACTCTCCCTTACCCTCGTCCAGACCTTACTGACTCTCCCTTACCCTCGTCCAGACCTTACGGACTCTCCCTTACCCTCTCCAGACCTTACGGACTCTCCCTTACCCTCTCCAGACCTTACTGACTCTCCCTTATCCTCTCCAGACCTTACTGACTCTCCCTTACCCTCTCCAGACCTTAAAGACTCTCCCTTACCCTCTCCAGACCTTAAAGACTCTCCCTTACCCTCTCCAGGCCTTACTGACTCTCCCTTACCCGCTCCAGATCTTACTGACTCTCCCTTACCCTCTCCAGACCTTACTGACTCTCCCTTACCCTCTCCAGACCTTCCTGACTCTCCCTTACCCTCTCCAGACCTTACGGACTCTCCCTTACCCTCTCCAGACCTTACTGACGCTCCCTTACCCTCTCCAGACCTTACTGACTCTCCCTTACCCTCTCCAGACCTTACTGACGCTCCCTTACCCTCTCAGACCTTACTGACTCTCCCTTACCCTCTCCAGACCTTACTGACGCTCCCTTACCCTCTCCAGACCTTACGGACTCTCCCTTACCCTCTCCAGACCTTACTGACGCTCCCTTACCCTCTCCAGACCTTACTGACTCTCCCTTACCCTCTCCAGACCTTACTGACGCTCCCTTACCCTCTCCAGACCTTACTGACTCTCCCTTACCCTCTCCAGACCTTACTGACTCTCCCTTACCCTCGTCCAGACCTTACTGACTCTCCCTTACCCTCTCCAGACCTTACTGACTCTCCCTTACCCTCTCCAGACCTTACTGACTCTCCCTTACCCTCTCCAGACCTTACGGACTCTCCCTTACCCTCTCCAGACCTTACTGACGCTCCCTTACCCTCTCCAGACCTTACTGACTCTCCCTTACCCTCTCCAGACCTTACTGACGCTCCCTTACCCTCTCCAGACCTTATTGACTCTCCCTTACCCTCTCCAGACCTTACTGACTCTCCCTTACCCTCGTCCAGACCTTACTGACTCTCCCTTACCCTCTCCAGACCTTACTGACTCTCCCTTACCCTCTCCAGACCTTACTGACTCTCCCTTACCCTCTCCAGGCCTTCCTGACTCTCCCTTACCCTCTCCAGACCTTACTGACTCTCCCTTACCCTCTCCAGACCTTACTGACTCTCCCTTACCCTTTCCAGACCTTACTGACTCTCCCTTACCCTCTCCAGACCTTACTGACTCTCCCTTACCCTCTCCAGACCTTACCTTCTATGTTGACGGCGGTTCCTCCCTCTTCTCCCCTGGATGCGGCTGCATTCGAACCTTCCATCTCCGCCCAAAAGGCTGAACTCTTTACCCTCACCCGCGCCTGCATCCCTCGCTGCAAACAAATCTGCCAACATTTATACCAACTCCCATTATGCTTTCGGGTAACCCACGATTTTGGCCAATTATGGTCCCAAAGAGGTTCCCTTACCCCTTTGGGGCCTCCCATTTAAAACTCTCCTTATGTTGGCAATCTTCTCCAGGCCATCCTCCTTCCTGAACAACTGGCCATTATTAAATGTACCCCACCCACGCTGCCGATGACTCGGCAGTGACCAGGGGTAATGCCAGGGCTGACTATGCCATCACAAAGGCTGCAACAACCCAATCTAACATAGTGCCCTCCATTAATAAGCAGGCGATAAATCGCTCGTCTTCTTTGAGCACACTGGGCATGCCAGATATAGTCACTATTCAGCGCTTACAGGGGGGTACGTCCCTGCTTCTGAACGTGATCTTTGGAAGACGCATGGACATTTGCATTCTGTGTCAAAAGGCCTCTGGTTCACTCCAGCTGGCCAAGTTTGTATACCAGATGCATTACTGCCTTTATTGATTGATTGTCTCCACTCTGACACCCACCTTTGGAAGGAGGGAATGAGTGGAATATTGCTTTGTATCTGGTGGCACCCCCAACTAGCTGAGGACGTCCCTCTATGGGTACCTACAGACAAAAATATTCCTCAACTTGTAGAGAGGTGTAACGTAACAAATTCTTTTCAGATCTATTACCAACCCAACTACGATGGATCAGACTCCCCACCCCACTTTGTTGTAGAGAACCTATCTCCCTGATAAGAAATGGAGCCATACCCGTTGGCCGCAGCTACTGCATTCAGCAGTTTAATATTACCTATCCCAGTCGGAGAGAAGGAAAAGGTTTTTGTCCCACCCCGGAGTTGGGGTGTTTGTCCCAAATGCCTTCTTACCAAAACAACGTGACGATTGGGAGGGAAAGAATGCTCCAATAACAACAGTTTTGTAGCCAGTCCTGGCTTATTAAGCGATATAATAGCATTCAATGGCTCCTACTTTGTTTGTGGGGATAACGCCTATTCTTGGCTTCCCTGGGACTGGTCTGGATCTTGCTATTTGGTCTATCTGGTTCCGACATTATGGTTCCTTACATCTCCACCCCAACACACACCTGTTAAGATCTAAACGGGCCACAACTGAAGCTGAACGATTTTCATGATAGCCTTCCTTGCCTACGTGTCCGCAAAGACAGCTCCAGAACTGACTAACATGGCGTATATTCTTGAGAAAATAGCGAATGAAACTGATGAGGCTTTGAAGGAAATTAGCACTGCCATCTCGGAGGTGTCAGCTGAGGCTGTGGCTATACGAACAGTAGCCCTTCAAAATCGGGTGGCATTGGATTATCTGCTAGGAAACCTCTGAATGCTGCCCATACATTCCCCATACCTCCGATAACATTACCGACCTAGCTGAACATGTCAGGCAGGCAGGAGAAAACATTCGGGAGGAAGGTAAGCGCTGTCATGATTACCACCTGCCCGAATGGCGGCCCTTTGGAAACCATTTTTTTGGAGATTGGGAAGGAATGTTGATGCAGCTGGGAATTACTATTCTAGTTATTTGCCTGCTAGTGTTTTCCGTCCAATGCTATGGCTTACAACAGAGCTCAGGCCCCGATATAACAAATTATTTTGGTTATCATGAAGTGACAAAAGGAGGAAGTGAGATATTAAGGCATCAACTCACACAGCTACAAGCTTTTGTAAAAACTGACTAAAACAGGAGCTCAGAGTGGAAGGAGCATAAACAGATAGCTAGTGTTTGCAGGGTGTGGCTAACAACACCATCTTCCTTAATGAGCTATACTGACATATTCAGCTTGCCACACTTTAACCCCACCGAGCTCCTTCTACATTGTTTCTCTGTTATCTCTGCTGGAATCACTTGAATACGAAATGTGTTTTTTCTCAGAAACGTGTTTTTTTTGGCAATTATCACGGCCATGACTGGAGAGTGTGTAACTACACTCACAGATGCAACCTGTTCTTGTCTTACCAGATCAGGTGCAGCTGACAATAGGAGATCGAAATGATCTTTTCTGTTGTTTCCCGATTAGGTAAACCTGTCTTTGGAATGTGTATAAGGGGGCTGTCCCTTCCCCTTTGCTCGCCTTTCGCTGACCAACCTCCAGCACTGACTGAGGGTTGAGTAACGAAGGTCAGCCATTTACACGTAAAGCAACAGAAGGTTGTGTTAACCCAGACACTGTTGGTGTTTTGCTTTTGTATCAAGGGCGGGAGTCTCGCGAAAACGAACTTAACAGGAAGGTTTCAGATATCAGGACCACTGAGGTCTCCTCCGGAGCGGATGGGACCTGTACAAGAAAGACGGGTTGCATCTAAACTGGAAGGGCACAAATCTCCTGGCCAGGAGGTTTGCTAGTGTCACACGGGAGGATATAAACTAGTTTGTCGGAACTAGTTTGTCGGAACTAGTTTGTAGTGGGAACCAAAGCAAAAGTGAATTAACTGAAGGGGAACAAGAGAGTAGGGCCAGTAAGACTGAGAGAAACAGCAGGCAGGCTGGGATTGCCAATCAGAGAGGGTCAGTGCATTTGTTTCAATGTGAGAAGTGTAACAGGGAAGGCAGATGAACTTAGAGCTCAGATTATTACTAGGAACTACGATGTTATTGCCATTACAGAGACTTGGTTAAGGGAAGGACAGGATTGGCAGCTTCACATTCTCATGGTCGGTGCAGGCTTGGAGGGGCTGAAGGGCCTGTTCCTGTGCTATAATTTCAAAACCTATCAGCGACTGACAGAGGGAAAGAATATTTTTGATTTGACCTTAGAGGGAACATTTGACTCTCAGTGACTCATCCCATGTATCCTTGAGGGTGGTACAGTGGGTTAGCACTGCTGCCTCACAGTGCCAGGGACCCAGGTTCATTTCCCAGCTTGGGTCACTGTCAGTGTGGAGTCTGCACGTTCTCCCCCACATCTGTGTGCCAAGGTACTCCAGTATTCTCCCACAGCTGAGGGAGGGTCGGTGCTGAGGGACCGATTCTCTGAGTGATACTCTCCATCCAATTCCCTCTGAATCTCACTTTCACTGGAATTCCCCCATTACCCCTCTATCTCCCCCACACTCTGGGGAGGTGCCATTCCAGATCCTAACCACTCGCTCTTTGAATCTGCCTCCCCCACACTCTAAGGCAGCACTGTTCCAAGTCCTAACTATTCGCTGTGTGAATCTGCCCTCCCCCCACAATCTGGGACAGCGCCGTTCCAGATCCTAACCACTCGCTGTGTGAATCTGCCTCCCCCCACACTCTGGGACAGCGCCGTTCCAGATCTGAACCACTCGCTGTGTGAATCTGCCTCCCCCCACACTCTGGGACAGCGCCGTTCCAGATCCTGATCACTTGCTGTGTGAATCTGCCTCCCCCCACAATCTGGGACAGCACTGTTCCAGATCCTAACTATTCGCTGTGTGAATCTGCCTCCCCCCACACTCTGGGACAGCTCCATTCCAGATCCGAACCACTCGCTGTGTGAATCTGCCTCCCCCCACACTCTGGGACAGCGCCGTTCCAGATCCTGATCACTTGCTGTGTGAACTCACTCTGCTGCCACCTCCAATCACACCTTGTTCTCTATGATTTAATTTAGTTTAGTTGATTCATTAGTGTGACAAGTAAGCTTGTGTTAACATTGCAATGAAGTTACTGTGAAAATCCCCTCATCGCCACACTCCAGCGCCTGTTCAGGTTACGCAGGTGGAGAATTTAGCACCTAACCAGTACGTCTTTCAGACTGTGGGAGGAAACAGGAGCACCCGGAGGAAGCCTACGCAGACATGGAGAGAATGTGATTTGCAGGGGAATGGGAACCAGAGTGCCAGAGCAGATAGTGGAGTGGGGATAAAAAGACAGGTTAGTTCAAGCAAAATCACAAATGGAAGAGTTGAGTGTGGTGGAAATATTCTTTTGAGGTGTGTCTATTTCAATGCCAGGAGTATTGTGGGGAAGGCAGATGAGCTGAAGGTGTGGATTGACACGTGGAAATATGACAATATAGCCATTAGTGAAATTTGGCTACAGGAGGGGCAGGACTGGCAGCTCAATGTTCCAGGGTTCCAGTGTTTCAGGCGTGATAGAGGCAGAGGGATAAAAGGTGGGGGGTGGTGGCATTGTTGGTCAGGGAAAATGTTACAGTGGTACTCAGGCAGAATAGATTAGGGAACTTGTCTACAGAGGCCCTTTGGGTGGAGCTGAGAAACAGGAAGGGTGTGACCATGCAACAGTCAGCAATAATTGCAAATCAGCAGAGAGATAGCTGACAACTACAAGAAACACAAAGTTGTGATAGTAGGGGATTTTAATTTTCCACATATAGATTGGGACTCACATACTGTTAAAGGTTTAGACGGGGTAGAGTTTGTTAAATGTGTTCAGGAAAATTTTCTACATCAGTATATAGAGGTGCCAACTACACAGGATGTGATATTGGATCTCCTATTGGGAAATGAGTTAGGGCAGGTGATGGATGTGAGTGTGAGGGAACATTTTGGATCCAGTGATCATAATGCCATTAGTTTCAACCTGATCACGGATAAGGATAGATCTGGTCTTCCGGTTGAAGTCCTGAACTGGAAAAAGGCCAAATTTGATGAAATGAGAAGGGATCTGGGAAGTGTGGATTGGCACAGGCTGTTCTCTGATAAGGATGTAAATGGAAAGTGGGAGGCCTTCAAAGGACAAATTTTGAGAGTGCAGAGTTTGTCTGTTCCTGTTAGGATTAAAGGCAAAGTAAATAGGGATAAGGAACCTTGGCTCTCGAGGGAGATTGTAACACTGATTAAGAGGAAGAGAGAGTTGTATGTAATGTACAGGCAGCAAGGAACAGATCAGATGCTCGAGGAGTATAAAAAATGCAAGAAGCAACTTAAGAGGGAAATCAGGAGGGCTAAAAGAAAGCATGAGGTTGCTTTGGCAGACAGTGAAGGAAAATCCAAAGAGCTTCTATAGATATGTTAGGAGCAAAAGGATAGTGACGGATAAAATTGGTCCTCTTGAAGACCAGAGTGGTAGACTGTGTATGGAACCAAAAGAGAAGGGGGGGATCTAAATGGGTTTTTTGCATCCATATTTACTGAGGAAACGTGCATGGAGTCTATGGAAATTGGGCAAACAAGTAGGGAGATCATGGAACATTTACGGAGAAGGAGGTGCTAGCTGTCTTGAGGCAAATCAGAGTGGATAAATCCCCAGGACCGGACAGGGTATTCCCACGGACCTTGAGGGAGGCTAGTGTTGAACTTGCAGGGGCCCTGGCAGGCATATTTAAAATGTCAATATTCATGGGGGAGGTGCCGGATGATTAGATGGTGGCTCATGTTGTTTAAAAAAGGTTCCAAAAGAAATCCGGGAAATTACAGGCCCGCAGGTTTGACGTCGGTGGTTGGCAAGTTATTGGAAGGTGTGATAAGGGATTGGATCTCCAAATATTTGGATAGACAGGGACTTATTAGGGAGAGTCAACATGGCTTTGCGCATGGTAGGTCATGTTTGAGGAGGTTACCAGGAAAGTGGATGAAGGGAAGGCGGTGGATGTTGTCTACCTGGATTTCAGCAAGGCCTTTGACAAGGTCCCGCAAGGGAGGTTAGTTAGGAAGGTTCAGTCGCTAGGTGTACATGGAGAGGTAGTAAATTGGATTAGACACTGGCTCAATGGAAGAAGCCAGACAGTGGTCGTGGAGGATTGCTCCTCTGAGTGGAGGCCTGTGACTAGTGGAGTGCCGCAGGGATCAGTGTTGGGTCCATTATGGTTTGTCATCTATATCAATGATCTGGATGATAATGTGGTAAATTGGATCAGCAAATTTGCTGATGATACAAAGATTGGAGGTGTAGTGGACAGTGAGGAAGGTTTTCAAAGCTTGCAGAGGGATTTGGACCAATTAGAAAAATGGGCTGAAAAATGGCAAATGGAATTTAATGCAGACAAGTGTGAGGTATTGCACTTTGGAAGGACAAACCAAAGTAGAACGTACAGGTAGGACTCTGAAGAGTGCAGTTGAACAGAGGGATCTGGGAATACAGGTACAGAATTCCTTAAAAGTGATGTCACAGGTGGATAGGGTCATAAAGAGTGCTTTTGGTACACTGGCCTTTATAAATCGGAGTATTGAGTATAAAAGTTGGAGTGTTATGGTAAGGTTATATAAGGCATTGGTGAGACCGAATTTAGAGTATTGTGTACAGTTTTGGTCACCTAGTTACAGGAAGGATGTAAATAAGGTTGAAAGAGGGCAGAGAAGGTTCACAAGGATGTTGCAGGGACTTGAGAAGCTGAGTTACAGAGAGCCATTGAATAGGTTAGGACTTTATTCCCTGGAGAATGAGGGGACATTTGATAGAGGTGTATAAGATTTTGATGGGTATAGATAGAGAGAATGCAAGCAGGCTTTTTCCACTGAGACTAGGAGAGAAAAAAACCAGAGGACATGGGTTAAGGGTGAAAGGAGAAAAGTTTAAAGGGAATGTTGGGGGGGCTTCTTCACGCAGAGAGTGGTGGGAGTGTGGAATGAGCTGCCGGATAAAGTGGTAAATGCGGGATCACTTTTAACATTTAAGAAAAACTTGGACGGTACATGGATGAGAGGGTGTGGAGGGATATGGTTCAAGTGCAGGTCAGTGGGACAAGGCAAAAAATGGTTCAGCACAGACAAGAAGGGCCAAAAGGCCTGTTTCTGAGCTGTAATTTTCTATAGTTCTATGGTTCTAACCGCACAACCTCAAACAGACCATTGTCTGCAGCAAACTACACAGGCTTCAGGAGAACAGTGACCACGACACCACACAACCCTGCCACAACAACCTCTGCAAGACGCGCCAGATCATCGACACGGATGCCATCATCTCACATGAGAACACCATCCACCAGGTGCACGGCACATATCCTTGCAACTTGGCCATTGTTGCCTACCTGATACGCTGCAGGAAAGGATGTCCTGAGGCATGTTACACTGGAGAGACAATGCAGCCGCTACGGCAATGGATGAATGAACACCGCTCGACAATCATCGGGCAAGGCTGTTCCCTTCCTGTTGGCGAACACTTCAGCAGTCACGGGTATTCGGCCTCTGATCTTCGGGTAAACATTCTCCAAGGCGGCCTTTGTGACAACGACAGCACAGAGTCGCTGAGCAGCGACTGATAGCCAAGTTCCGTACACACGAGGATGGCCTCAACAGGGATCTTGGGTTCATGTCACACTATCTGTAACCCCCACAACTTGCCTGGGTTTGCAACATCTCACTTACTGTCCTGTCTGGAGACAATACACATCTCTTTAACCTGTGCTTAATGATATCTCCACTCAGATTGTCTGCACCTTTATGCTTTGATTAGCTGAAAAGATTGGCATTCTAATCAGTATTCTGTGAACTGAGTGTGTGTCTTTCCATCCCCTGTTTGTGAACAGAACCCTCCACTTACCTGACGAAGGGGCAAAGCCCCGAAAGCTAGTGGTGTTTACTAACAAATAAACCCGTTAAACTTTAACCTGGTGTTGTGAGACTTCTCACTGTTTACCATATTCCATTGCCGGCACCTCCCCACCATTCAACACTCCAAGGACAGGGATAGCACGTGGATTGATGCAGAGTAAAGCTACCTGTACACTGTCCCCATCAAACACCCCCAGGACAGGTACAGCACGGGGTTAGATACAGAGTAAAGCTCCCTCTACACTGTCCCCATCAAACACCCCCCAGGACAGGTACAGCACGGGGTTAGATACAGAGTAAAGCTCCCTCTACACGGTCCCCCCATCAAACACTCCCAGGACAGCTACAGCACAGGGTTAGATACAGAGTAAAGCTCCCTCTACTGTCCTCCATCAAACACTCCCAGGACAGCTACAGCACGGGGTTAGATACAGAGTAAAACTCCCTCTACACTTCCGCCCTCTGCTATTCCTGTGGCAGATGGGACAAGAGTAAAATTTCTCCCAAAGTGTCACTGCGAACTGAGCTTATACCAGTCCATGGGGTGGAGAGGGATGGGTATAGCCACTGTAAGGAACGCTCCAAGGAGCTCTACTTATTATTGTCACGTGTATTGGGATAGTAAAAAATATTGTTTCTTGCCCGCTATACAGAAAGAGCATAGAGAAGGAGAGAATGCAGAACGTGGTGTTAGTTATAGTTAGGGCATAGAGAACTCACATACACACATATACTCTCACCCACACTCTCAGACACACACACTCTCTCTCACACGCTCTGTCTCTCTCACACGCTCTGTCTCTCTCACACGCTCTCTCTCTCTCACACACGCTCTCTCACACACGTTCTCTCTCTCACACTCACTCCCTCTCACACACACACACACACACACTCTGTCACGCACACTCACACACACGTTCTCTCACACATGCTTTCTCTCACACACTCTCCCTCACACACACTCTCCCTCTCCCTCATGCACTCTCTCCCTCATACATGCTCTCTCTCACACACGCTCTCTCTCACACTCGCTCTCTCGCATACACACACATACACTCTCTCACACTCAAATAATCTCTCACACTCTCACACACTGTCACACTCACTCCCTCTCTCACACATACACAAACTCTATCACGCACTCACACACATGTTCTCTCACACACGCTTTCTCTCACACACACACTTCCTCACACACTCTCTCCCTCTTGCACTCTCTCCCTCGCGCATGCTCTCTCACACACGTTCTCTCTCTCACACTCACTCTCTCTCTCACACTCGCTCTCTCTCACACTCGCTCTCTCTCATACACACATATACACTCTCTCACTCTCACATAATCTCTCACACTCTCTCACACACACTCCCTCTCGCACACACACACACTCTGTCACGCACACTAACATACACGTTCTCTCACACATGCTTTCTCTCTCACACACATGCTCTCACACAAACACACACACGCTCTCACACACACGTGCTCTCTCACATATGTGCTCTCTCACACTCGCGCTCTCACACACTCGCGCTCTCACACACTCACGCTCTCACACACTCACTCTTACCCACACACACATGCACTCTCACACACTCACTCTTATCCACACACACACGCACTCTCACACACGCACTCTCACACACACGCACTCTCACACACACGCACTCTCACACACTCACTCTTACCCACACACTCTCTCTCTCACACACTCTCTCTCTCACACACTCACTCTCTCACACACTCACTCTCTCACACACACGCACACTCTCTCACACGCACACTCTCTCACACGCACACTCTCTCACACGCACACTCTCTCACACGCACACTCTCTCACACGCACACTCTCTCACACGCACACTCTCTCACACGCAAACTCTCTCACGCAAACTCTCTCACGCACACTCTCACACGCACACTCTCTCACACGCACACTCTCTCACACGCACACTCTCTCACACGCACTCTCTCACACGCACACTCTCTCACACACACTCTCTCACGCACACTCTCACACGCACACTCTCACACGCACACTCTCACACGCACACTCTCACACACTCTCTCACACACTCACACTGTCTCACACACTCACGCTCTCTCACACACTCACGCGCTCTCACACACTCACACACTCTCTCACACATTCTCTCTCTCTCACAACTGTATTTAAAGTGTGTTTTAAGTCAATGAGGGAAATATTGCTTAATTGGAAGCAAAGTTATAATTTAATGTTTAATGGTTGTCCAATGGTTCAGAGTTAATCTGTATTGAGAAAAATTGCCTAATTGGAACTGAATCATGATGAGTTAGAAGTTAAGAGTTATTTCTTTTCATGTTGAGTCGTTCGTTGTTTGATGGTTAAGAATAAAACTGCTTTGAGAAAGATTGTTTAATTGGAACTGAAATGATCATAAAATTAAAGTTAAGGATTGTTCATTTCCATGCTTAAAGCAGTTCAATATTTTAAACTGTATTGAGAAAGGTTGTTTAGTCTACATCAATGGGGATGAAGTAGAAATGATCAAGACCTTCGAGTTTTTTAGGTGTCCCAGATCACCAACAACCTGTCCTGGTCGCCCGCCCCCACGCCGACACTATAGTTAAGAAAGCCCCACCAATGCCTCTACTTTCTCAGCAGGGCTAAGGAAATTTGACATGTCCGCTCCGACTCTCACCAACTTTTACAGATGCCCCATAGAAAGCATTCTATCTGGTTGTATCACAGTTGGTATGGGCTCCTGCTCTGCCCAAGACTGCAAGGAACTACAAAAGGGTGGTGAATGTAGCCCAATCCATCACACAAACCAGCCTCCCATCCATTGACTCCGTCTACACTTCCCGCTGCCTCAGTGTGAACGGTATGCTTTGTCTGTATAGCGTGCAAGAAACAATATTTTTCACTGTATCTCGATAAATGTGACAATAATAAATCAAATCCAAGCCTTTTCCCTTTAGTTTGAAGCTCTCTCCTCAGGCTGGGACAGACGATTTGCCTGAACACTGATCCCAGCATGATTCAGATTATCAATCATCCTAGCGCTACAGCTCCTACTTTACCTGGTACAGTGGCTCAGTGGGTTAGCATTGCTGCCTCACAGTGCCAGGGACCCGGATTCCATTCCCCACAGCACAGCGGGTTAGCACTGCTGTCTCACAGTGACCCAGGTTCCATTCCCCACAGCACAGCGGGTTAGCACTGCTGTCTCACAGGGACCCGGGTTCCATTCCCCGCAGCACAGCGGGTTAGCACTGATGTCTCACAGGGACCCGGGTTCCATTCCCCACAGCACAGTGGGTTAGCACTGCTGTCTCACAGGGACCCGGGTTCCATTCCCCGCAGCACAGCGGGTTAGCGCTGCTGTCTCACAGGGACCCGGGTTCCATTCCCCGCAGCACAGCGGGTTAGCGCTGCTGTCTCACAGGGACCCGGGTTCCATTCCCCGCAGCACAGCGGGTTAGCGCTGCTGTCTCACAGGGACCCGGGTTCCATTCCCCGCAGCACAGCGGGTTAGCGCTGCTGTCTCACAGGGACCCGGGTTCCATTCCCCACAGCACAGCAGGTTAGCGTTGCTGTCTCACAGGGACCCGGGTTCCATTCCCCACGCCACAGCGGGTTAGCACTGCTGTCTCACAGGGACCCGGGTTCCATTCTCCGCAGCACAGCGGGTTAGCACTGCTGTCTTACAGAGACCCGGGTTCCATTCCCCGCAGCACAGCGGGTTAGCACTGCTGTCTTACAGAGACCCGGGTTCCATTCCCCGCAGCACAGCGGGTTAGCACTGCTGTCTCACAGGATGCTGTCGCATCCTCCTGGCTCGGGTCACTGTCTGCGGAGTCTGCACATTCTCCCCGTGTCTGCATGGGTTTCCTCCGGGTGCTCTGGTTTCCTCCCACAGTCCGAAAGACGTGCAGGTTAGGTGGATTGGCCGTGCTAAATTGTCCCTCAGTGTAACACGAACAGGCGCCAGAGCGTGGCGACTAGGGGTTTTTCAGTCACTTCTTTGCATTGTTAATGCAAGCCTACTTGTGACTAGTAAATAAACTTTAAAACTGTCTCTGTTTCACTCTGTCTGTCTCTCCCTGTCCGTCCCTCTGTCTCTCTCTGTGTCTGTCTCTCGCACTCCCTCTCTTTCTGTCTCGCTCTTTCTCTCCCTGTTCGTCCCTCTGTCTCTCTCTCTCTCCCTGTCTGTCTCTCGCTCTCCCTCTCTTTCTCTCTGTCTGTCTCGCTCTTTATCTCCCTGTCCGTCCCTCCGTCTCTCTCTCTCTCTCTCTGTCTGTCTCTCGCTCTCCCTCTCTCTCTGTCTGTCTCTTGTTCTTCCTCTCTCTCCCTCTCTGTTGCTCTCTCTCTCCAGCTCTGTCTCTCTCTCTCTCTTTCTGCCTCTCTCCCACGCCCGTCTCTCTTTAAACTTTACCAATCTGAGTTTCCCTCGACTCCAAATCCATTACTCCCACACCCAGTTCTGTGGCTCACCTTGAACTTTAGAATCTGATTTACCCCAGTGCCCATTTGTTTATGGGGATCAGGTAGCAATCCAAAGATTATTACCCTGTGAGGTTCCAATATTTAATCCAGCGCCTCCCCCCCAGCTCATCGCCTGACCCCCCAGCCCCCACCTCACCCCCACCCCCACCCCCCCCCCCCCAACCGCCTCGCACCCCTCCAGCCGAACTTCTCTCCTCTTTCTTCCTCTGTCCTTGGTGTCTACGTGGACCAGGACAATCGGATCCCTCTCCCTCCTGCTGTAAGTTCCTCCACAGCCCTGAGCAGATGTCCAGAACCCTAATGCCCGGCAAGCTTCACGGCCACTCGACCTCCCGCTCTCGGCTGCAGAGAACTGTGTCCATTCTCCAGACGCTGCTGTCCCCAAATACCACTACGGCGCGACGAACTCCCCCTCACCCCCTGGCTGGGACAGCGGGCTGGGACAGTTTACCCATCCGTCCTGCATCCCAGACCTCCATCCGTGTCGGCTGCTGGAACCTCGAGCTTGTTGGGGGTTTGCTGAAGGCTGAGACTCCTCCACTTCCATCTCCTGAGTCCGCCCGTCTGCCTCGCCCACAGTCGCATCCTCCTGACCCTGACAAAATTGGAGGATCCTACCCTGAGGGGGTGGGGAGGGGGAGCGACCACCTCCATGCACAAAGTGTAATTTTCCCCCTCATCACTGCTCCATCCCAGTGTCTGCAGCTCAGCCTCCCGGTCGGTGACTCTGAGCCCAGTCTCCCTGAGCCGCAGACACTGAATGCAGACACCTTTCTCCTCACTGATACACCCCAGTGTCTGCAGCTCAGCCTCCCGCTCGGTGACTGAGCAGAATTTCCCTGAGCCGCAGACACTGAATGCAGACACCTTTCTCCTCGCTGATACATCCCAGTGTCTGCAGCTCAGCCTCCCACTCGGTGACTCTGAGCAGAATTTCCCTGAGCTGCAGACACTGAATGCAGACTCCTTTCCCCTCGCTGATACACCCCAGTGTCTGCAGCTCAGCCTCCCGCTCGGTGACTCTGAGCCCAGTCTCCCCGAGGGGCAGATACTGAATGCAGACTCCTTTCCCCTCACTGATACACCCCAGTGTCTGCAGCTCAGCCTCCCGCTCGGTGACTCTGAGTTTATTCTTGATGAATTAACACCGCGATTCCCAATAACCCTCGCCGTGGCTGGTTATCTGAACTACAACTAATAACAGCTGGCAGTTATTACTGAACGGCACGGGGTTCGGGAGATAAACTGTAGAAATATTCACCAACCCATCGCCTCGCTGCTCTCACTGAGGCTCGCTCTGATTTCCCTCCACGCGGCCACTCCTATCGGGAGCCGCACACCGGACCGGACTCACCCCCCTCCTCTGGGGCGGGGCGGTTACTGTCACCAGGCAGGGTGGGGATGGACACGAGGAAATGGGCGGGGAAGGGGTTGGGGTTTTCTCGGATCGAGATGGGGATGGGAGTTTTACAGAAGGGGAGGGGATGGGGGAGTGAGTGGGTGGGGAGGTGAGGGGGTGGGGAGGTGAGCAAGACAGGGTTTGGTTGAGTTGAGGGGTTGAGCAAGGTGAGGGGGAGGAGTACAGGGTGAGGGAGGGTGAGTGAGGAGGGTGAGGGAGTGGGGTGAGGGAGTGAGGAGGAACTGAGGAGGTTGAGGGAGAGAAGAGGGAGTGAGGAGATTGAGGGAGTGAGGAGGGTGAGGGAGTGAGGAGAGAGTGAGGAGTGTGGGGGAGTGAGGAGGGTGAGGGAGTGAGGAGAGTGAGGGAGTGACGAGTGTGAGGAAGTGTGGGAGTGAGGAGGGAATGAGGGGGGTGAGACAATGAGGAGGGAGTAAAGAGGGTGAGGGATTGAAGGGAGGGAGTGAGGAGGCTGAGGGAGTGAGGAGGGTGAAGGAGTGAGGAGGGTGAGGGAGTGAGGAGGGGGAGTGAGGAAGGTGAGGGAATGAGGAGGGAGTGAGGAGGGTGAAGGAGTGAGGAGGGGGAAGGAGTGAGGAGGGGGAGTGAGGAGGGTGATGGAATGAGGAGGGAGTGAGGAGGGTGAAGGAGTGAGGAGGGGGAAGGAGTGAGGAGGGGGAGTGAGGAGGGTGATGGAATGAGGAGGGAGTGAGGAGGGTGAAGGAGTGAGGAGGGTGAGGGAGTGAGGAGGGGGAGTGAGGAAGGTGAGGGAATGAGGAGGGAGTGAGGAGGGTGAAGGAGTGAGGAGGGTGAGGGAGTGAGGAGGGGGAGTGAGGAAGGTGAGGGAATGAGGAGGGAGTGAGGAGGGTGAAGGAGTGAGGAGGGTGAGGGAGTGAGGAGGGGGAGTGAGGAAGGTGAGGGAATGAGGAGGGAGTGAGGAGGGTGAAGGAGTGAGGAGGGGGAAGGAGTGAGGAGGGGGAGTGAGGAGGGTGAGGGAATGAGGAAGGTGAGGGAATGAGGAGGGAGTGAGGAAGTTGAGGGAGTCTCGAGCCTCCTTTCCCGCCCTTTTCTCTGTCCTCCAATCAGATTCGACCTTTCCTGCCCGCCTCGCGCACCGACCGTTGCTCTGCTCCCCGTGAGCTCTAATTGGTGGAGAGGGTGGATAATAGTCCAATCAGAGACCAATCAGAGGCCCCTCCCCATCCACCAATCAGAGCCCGCGGGATGCGGAGCAACGGTCGGTGCGCGAGGCGGGCAGGAAAGGTCGAATCTGATTGGAGGAGAGAGAAAAGGGCGGGAAAGGAGGCTCGAGACTCCCTCACCCTCCTCACTCCCTCCTCATTCCCTCACCTTCCTCACTCCCTCACCCTCCTCACTCCTTCCTCGCTCCTCATCCCTCCTTCATCCTCCTCACTCCCTCTTCCTCCTCACTCTGTCACCCTCCCCACTCCCTCACCCTCCGCACTCCCTCGTCGTCCTCACTCCCTCACCCTCATACTGCCTCACCCTCCTACTTCCTCATACTCCTATTTCCTCACCCTCCTACTCCCTCAGCCTCCTACTCCCTCACCCTCCTCTCTCCCTGACTCTTCTCACTCCCTCACCCTCCCCATGTCCTCACCCTCCTCACTCCCTCACCCTCCTCACTCCCTCGCCCTCCTCCCTCCCTCGCCCCCTCGCTCCCTCACCCTCCCCACCCCTCACCCTCCCCACCCCCTCTTCATTCCCTCACCCTCCTCACTCCCTCGCCCTCCTCCCTCCCTCACCCCCCTCGCTCCCTCACCCTCCCCACCCCTCACCCTCCCCATCCCCTCTTCACTCCCTCACCCTCCTCACTCCCTCACTCTCCCTCACCCTGTACTCCTCCCCCTCACCTTACTCAACCCCTCAACTCAGCCAAACCCTGTCTTGCTCACCTCCCCACCCCCTCACCCACCCACCCCCTCACCTCCCCACCCCCTCACCTCCCCACCCCCTCACCCACCCACCCCCTCACCTACCCACCCCCTCACTCCCCCGTCCCCTCCCCCTCTGTAAAGCTCCCATCCCCATCTCGACCCTCCCCCTGCCACCCAACCCTCCGAGAAATTCCGAGAAAACCCCAACCCCTTCCCCGCCCATTTCCTCGTGTCCATCCCCACCCTGCCTGGTGACAGTAACCGCCCCGCCCCAGAGGAGGGGGGTGGTGAATCCGGTCCGGTGTGCGGCTCCCGATAGGAGTGGCCGCATGGAGGGAAATCAGAGCGAGCCTCAGTGAGAGCAGCGAGGCGATGGGTTGGTGAATATTTCTACAGTTCATCTCCCAAACCCCGGGCTGTTCAGTAATAACTGCCAGCTATTATTAGTTGTGGTTCGGATAACCAGCCACGGCGAGGGAGGTCTTGCTGCAACTGTACAGGGCACTGGTGAGGCTGCAGCTGGAGTACTGTGTGCAGTTTTGGTCGCCGCACTTACGCAAGGATATTTTGGCCTTGGAGGGAGTGCAGAGGAGGTTCACTAGGCTGATACCGGAGTTGAGGGGGTTGGACTATGAAGAGAGGCTGAATAGACTGGGTCTGTACTCGTTGGAGTTTAGAAGGATGAGGGGGGATCTTATAGAGACGTATAAGATAATGAAGGGGATGGATAGGGTAGAGGTAGAGAGATTCTTCCTGCTCAGAAAGGACAGCAGGACTAGAGGGCACAGCCTCAAGATAAAGGGGGGGGGTGCAGTTTAGAACGGAGTTGAGGAGGAACTTCTTCATTCAAAGGGTGGTGAATCTCTGGAATTCTTTCCCGTTGAAGTGGTGGAGGCTGCCTCGCTCAATATATTTAAGTCACGGGTAGATAGGTTTTTGAAAGACAAGGGAATTAAGGGTTATGGGGAGAAAGCGGGAAAGTGGAACTGATCCACTTCAGATCAGCCATGATCTTATTGAATGGCGGGGCAGGCTCGAAGGGCTAGATGGCCTACTCCTGCTCCTATTTCTTATGTTATTATGTTATTGGGAATCGCGGTGTTAATTCATCAAGAATAAACTCAGAGTCACCAAGCGGGAAGCTGAGCTGCAGACATTAGGATGGAGCAGCGAGGAGAAAGGCATCTGCATTCAATGTTTGTGGTTCAGGGAAATTCTGCTCAGAGTCACCGAGCGGGAGGCTGAGCTGCAGACAATGGGATGTATCAGTGAGGAGAACGGCATCTGCATTCAGTGTCTGCGGCTCGGGGAGACTGGGCTCAGAGTCACCGAGCAGGAGGCTGAGCTGCAGACATCGGGGGGGATCAGAGAGGAGAAAGGCATCTGCATTCAGTCTCTGCCCCTCAGGGAGATTGGGCTCAGAGTCACCGAACGGGAGGCTGAGCTGTAGACGCTGGGGTGTATCAGTGAGGGGAAAGGTGCCTACATTCAGTGTCTGCCCCTCGGGGAGATTGGGCTCAGAGTCACCGAGCGGGGGGCTGAGCTGCAGACACTGGGATGGAGCAGTGACGAGGGGGAAAATTACACTTTGTACATGGAGGTGGTCACTCCCCCTCCCCGCCCCCTCATGGTAGGACCCTCCGATTTTAGAACATAGAATATGGAAAAACTACAGCACAAACAGGCCCTTTGGCCCACAAGTTGCACCGATCGTATCTCTACCTACCAGGCTAACCCTCAATCCTACTAAGTCCCATCCAGAAGTCTCTTAAAAGACCCTATCGAATCCACCTCTACCACCACCGCCGGCAGCCGATTCCACTCACCCACCACCCTCTGAGTGAAAAACTTACCTCTGACATCTCCTCTGTACCTGCTCCCCAGCACCTTAAACCTGTGTCCTCGTAGTGACCATTTCAGCCCTGGGAAAAAGCCTCTGAGAAACAATACCTCTTATGAACCTCTATCAGGTCACCCCCTCATCCTTTGTCTCTCCAGGGAGAAAAGACCGAGCTCCCTCAACCTATCCTCATAAGGCATGCCTCCCAATCCAGGCAACATCCTTGTAAATCTCCTCTGCACCCTTTCTATGGCTTCCACATCCTTCCTGTAGTGAGGCGACCAGAACTGAGCGCAGTTCTCCAAGTGGGGTCTGACCAGGGTCTTATAAAGCTGGAGCTTTATCTCCCGACTCCTAAACTCAATCCCTCGATTGATCAAGGCCGGTACACCATACGCCTTCTTATGTCGGGGTCAGGAGGATGCGACTGTTGGCGAGGCAGACGGGCGGACTCAGGAGATGGAAGTGGAGGAGTCTCAGCCTTTAGCAAACCCCCTGCAAGCTCGAGGTTCCAGCAGCTGACACAGATGGAGGTCTGGGATGCAGGACGGACGGGTAAACTGTCCCAGCCAGGGGGTGGGGGGAGTCCATTGCGACGTAGTGGTATTTGGGGACAGCAGCGTCCGGAGAATGGACGCAGTTCTCTGCAGCTGAGAGCGGGAGGTTGAGTGGCTGTGTCGCTTTCCGGGCATTAGGGTTCTGGACATCTGCTCAGGGCTGGGGAGGAACTTACAGCGGGAGGGAGAGGGATCCGGTTGTCCTGGTCCACGTAGACACCAAGGACAAAGGAAGAACGAGGAGAGAGGTTCGGCTGGAGGGGTGCGAGGTGGTGGCTGGGGGGGGAGGTGGTGGTGATGAGCTGGGGCGGCGGCTGGATTAAATATTGGAACCTCACAGGGTAATAATCTCTGGACTGCTACCTGATCCCCACAAACAAATTGGGGTAAATCAGGTTCTAAAGTTCAAGGTGAGCCTCAGAACTGGGTGTGGGAGTAATGGGTTTGGAGTCGAGGGAAACTGAGATCAGTAATGTTTAAAGAGAGAGAGACGGAGAGAGAGAGAGAGACAGAGAGCAACAGGGAGAGAGAGAGACAGATACAGAGAGAGATGGAGAGGGAAAGACAGAGAGGGAGAGACAGAGACACACATAGATTTAAAGTTTATTTTTTAGTCACAGCCAGCTTACATTAACACTGCAATGAAGTGACTGAAAATCCCCTAGTCGGCACACTCCGGCGCCTGTTTGTGTTACACTGAGGGAGAATTTAGCACAGCCAAGCACACCTTTCGGACTGTGGGAGGAAACCCACACAGACACGGGGAGAACATGCAGACTCTGCACAGACAGTGACCCAAGTGGGGAATGGAACTGGGTCATAGAACGTAGAACATTACAGCGCAGAACAGGCCCTTCAGCCCACGATGTTGCACCGACCAGTTAAAAAACAATGACCCACTAACCGAAACCAATCCCTTTTCGTCCATGAACTCAGGTCCCTGGCGCTGTGAGGCAGCAGCGCGAACCCACTGTGCTACATAGGTCCATTCAACTTAATGCGAGGTAGGTCCATTCAAAAGTCTGACAGCAGCAGGGAAGAAGCTGTTCTTGAGTCGGTCGGCATGTGACTTCAGACTTTTGTGTCTTTATCCCGACGGAAGAAGGTGGAAGAGAATGTTTGGGGTGCGTGGGGCTGTCCTTAATTATACCGGCTGCTTTTCCCTGAGGCAGCGGGAAGTGTAGACAGAGTCAATGGATGGGAGGCTGGTTTGCGTGATGGATTGGGCTACATTCATTACCCTTTTGTAGTTCCTTGTGGTCTTGGGCAGAGCAGGAGCCCAGACCAACCTGTGATACAACCAGAAAGAATGGTTTCTATGGGGCATCTGTAAAAGTTGGTGAGAGTCATAGCAGACTTGCCAAATTCCCATAGCCCCCTGAGAAATGGTGACTGACTGACCTATTGATGTTCTTTTGAGAATTACATGGATAAAGGGGAACCTGTGGATGTGCACAGCGGGTTAGCACTGCTGCCTCACAGGGACCCAGGTTCCATTCCCCACAGCACAGCGGGTTAGCGCTGCTGTCTCACAGGGACCCGGGTTCCATTCCCCACAGCACAGCGGGTTAGCACTGATGTCTCACAGGGACCCGGGTTCCATTCCCCACAGCACAGCGGGTTAGCGCTGCTGTTTCACAGGGACCCGGGTTCCATTCCCCGCAGCACAGCGGTTAGCACTGCTGTCTCACAGGGACCCAGCTTCCATTCCCCACAGCACAGCGGGTTAGCACTGCTGCCTCACAGGGACCCGGGTTCCATTCCCCACAGCACAGCGGGTTAGCACTGCTGCCTCACAGGGACCCGGGTTCCATTCCCCACAGCACAGCGGTTAGCACTGCTGTCTCACAGGGACCCAGCTTCCATTCCCCACAGCACAGCGGGTTAGCACTGCTGCCTCACAGGGACCCGGGTTCCATTCCCCACAGCACAGCGGGTTAGCACTGCTGCCTCACAGGGACCCGGGTTCCATTCCCCACAGCACAGCGGGTTAGCACTGCGGTCTCACAGGGACCCAGGTTCCATTCCCCACAGCACAGCGGGTTAGCGCTGCTGTCTCACAGGGACCCGGGTTCCATCCCCCACAGCACAGCGGGTTAGCCCTGCTGTCTCACAGGGACCCGGGTTCCATTCCCCACAGCACAGCGGGTTAGCCCTGCTGTCTCACAGGGACCCGGGTTCCATTCCCCACAGCACAGCGGGTTAGCCCTGCTGTCTCACAGGGACCCGGGTTCCATTCCCCACAGCACAGCGGGTTAGCGCTGCTGTCTCACAGGGACCCGGGTTCCATTCCCCACAGCACAGCGGGTTAGCACTGCTGTCTCACAGGGACCCGGGTTCCATTCCCCACAGCACAGCGGGTTAGCGCTGCTGTTTCACAGGGACCCGGGTTCCATTCCCCACAGCACAGCGGGTAAGCGCTGCTGTCTCACAGGGACCCGGGTTCCATTCCCCACAGCACAGCGGGTTAGAGCTGCTGTCTCACAGGGACCCGGGTTCCATTCCCTGCCGCACAGCGGGTTAGAGCTGCTGTCTCACAGGGACCCGGGTTCCATTCCCCACAGCACAGCGGGTTAGCGCTGCTGTCTCACAGGGACCCGGGTTCCATTCCCCGCAGCACAGCGGGTTAGCACTGCTGTCTCACAGGGACCCGGGTTCCATTCCCCGCAGCACAGCGGGTTAGCACTGCTGTCTCACAGGGACCCGGGTTCCATTCCCCACAGCACAGCGGGTTAGAGCTGCTGTCTCACAGGGACCCGGGTTCCATTCCCTGCCGCACAGCGGGTTAGAGCTGCTGTCTCACAGGGACCCGGGTTCCATTCCCCACGGCACAGCGGGTTAGCACTGCTGTCTCACAGGGACCCGGGTTCCATTCCCCGCAGCGCAGCGGGTTAGCGCTGCTGTCTCACAGGGACCCGGGTTCCATTCCCCGCAGCACAGCGGGTTAGCGCTGCTGTCTCACAGGGACCCGGGTTCCATTCCCCGCAGCACAGCGGGTTAGCACTGCTGTCTCACAGGGACCCGGGTTCCATTCCCCACAGCACAGCGGGTTAGCACTGCTGTCTCACAGGGACCCGGGTTCCATTCCCCACAGCACAGCAGGTTAGCACTGCTGTCTCACAGGGACCCGGGTTCCATTCCCCACAGCACAGCGGGTTAGCACTGCTGTCTCACAGGGACCCGGGTTCCATTCCCCGCAGCACAGCGGGTTAGCGCTGCTGTCTCACAGGGACCCGGGTTCCATTCCCCACAGCACAGCGGGTTAGCACTGCTGTCTCACAGGGACCCGGGTTCCATTCCCCGCAGCACAGCGAGTTAGCACTGCTGTCTCACAGGGACCCGGGTTCCATTCCCCACAGCACAGCGGGTTAGCACTGCTGTCTCACAGGGACCCGGGTTCCATTCCCCACAGCACAGCGGGTTAGCGCTGCTGTCTCACAGGGACCCGGGTTCCATTCCCCACAGCACAGCAGGTTAGCACTGCTGTCTCACAGGGACCCGGGTTCCATTCCCCGCAGCACAGTGGGTTAGAGCTGCTGTCTCACAGGGACCCGGGTTCCATTCCCCGCAGCACAGCGGGTTAGCACTGCTGTCTCACAGGGACCCGGGTTCCATTCCCCGCAGCACAGCGGGTTAGCACTGCTGTCTCACAGGGACCCGGGTTCAATTCTGTGTGGAGTCTGCACATTCTCCCTGTTTCTGCGTGGGTTTCCTCTGGGTGCTCCAGTTTCCTCATACAGTCTGAAAGACGTGCTGGCTAGGTTGGATTGGCCGTGCTAAATTCTCCTTCAGCGTAACCCAAATAGGCACCGGAGTGTGGCGACTAGGGGATTCTCACAGTAACTTCATTGTGGTGTTAATGTAAGCCGACTTGTGACACTAATAAATAAATTAACTTTTGTTGGCGGGGGGGGGGCGGATTCAGCAATGGTAATTGCATTATATGTCAAGGGGGACAGAGATGGTAGATTCTCTTTAACTGGTTGGGTCCCAGTTCAGTTTCTGGTCAATGGTAACCTCCAGGGGAGGGGGATTCAGGGGGACTCCAATCTGTCACATTGCAGTTTTGCTGGCCAGCTCGATCAATGGTCAGCCTGAGAGCCCTGCATCCCCACAGTGCTGCCCCTCATGCCCCCCCCACCACCCGCTCCCTCCACGCACACCCCCCCAAGGCCCACGCAAGCATTCCCAAGCCAGCTCTGAACCACCTCCCTGTCCCGGAATGCCCCAATCTCCAGCACCCCACTAGCCAACAGTGACGATTTCTCCCCCCCCCGACCCCCTCAACAGACACCCCCATGGGAGGCAAAGGCCCCTCCCCCCCTCAGGAGGCAGACCGCCTCCCTCAGTCTGCCCCAATTGCTGGCTTCCCTCCAGCCCCAACTGATCCTATCTGCGGAGTAGCAGCAGGAGCCCCCACCCCCATCGATCGCCCCCTAGGCCCCACCCACAACAATGCCCAATGAGCAGTGCCAATGTGCCCCCCCCTCCCCGGCATGGGCTCTTTGCCCTTGGGACAGTGCCTGGGAGCTCCAATCCCTGCCTTTTGACCCCTGGCATGGGCCCTGATTACCCCACTTCACTACAGCAGGTTCTCCCGCTAGTTCCCCGAAAGTAGGGTGCTACTCTAAACCCTGTGAGTGAATTTGTGCTGGCGGGTTGGGAGATACTATCGGGCCTGGAAAATTCAGTCACAGGTCCAATAATGACATTTAAATTACATGACAAATAGATTTAAAGTACTGATCAGGTTTTCCCAGCAGGTTCCAGTACGGTCCCGACTGCGCCTGCTCTCCGATGATGGGAGACGTGCGTGCAATGGGAACGCATGCACAAATCCCATAAATCAGCACACGCGTGCGTTTCCCAATCTGACCCACCAAAATATTAGTGGATCAAATGGGGAAATTCCACCTTCCCCCCTCCCCCCCACCCCCCGCCCCACCCCACACTTCATGTTGCAGGCTGGTGATGTTCAAGCCTTTACCTCACTCAGACATTGTTCCCTTTAAGTAGCCAGGCCAAGTTTTGGAGTTTTAAATCGGCCTTTTATTACTGCACGTTACAACAGGGATCCTGGAACAACAGCTGGTGGTTGGCCAGAGCCCCGAATACCAGTTTATCTAAATACATACACTGCTAGATTAAAATACAAATAATTAATATATACTGATCAAATGGGAGCATTTGCATAGAAAATATCTGTATCCATACATAACTATTGATTAGGATTACATCATGCATTACATACAAACGTTAAAAACCAATCACAACCATTGCACAGCTGCTCAATTTTAATATCCAATTGGTGTAAAGTTTTGAATATGTGAGTTGATCTAAATTATTACTAGTTACAAGCTGCCGTTAACATCCCAGCGTGTGCCTGTGTTTGTAGATATCAGTTTCTCCCCCATCTCCAGATGTCTGATTTCATGAATTATTTCTGACTCTGACTCATTGATAGATAAGTAAACCAAAATTCAGCCTGCTCCCCTCCCTCAGCCTGTCCCCCTCCCTCAGCCTGTCCACTCCCCAACCTGTTCCCCCCCCTCAGCCCATCCCCCTCCATCAGCCAGTCCACCTCCCCCTCCCTCAGCCCGTCACCCTCCCCCTCCCTCAGCCTACTCCCCCCTCAGCCCGTCCCCCTACCCCAGCCCGTCCCCCTCCCCCTCCCTCAGCCTACTCCCCCCTCAGCTAGTCCCCCTCCATCAGCCCATCCCCCTCCCCCTCCCTCAGCCTACCCCCCGTCAGCCCATCCCCCTCCGTTAGCCCACCCCCCCTCAGCCCATCCTCCTCCATCAGCCCGTCCCCCTCCCCCAGCCCGTCCCCCTCCCTCAGCCCATCCCCCTTCCCCAGCCCATCCCCCTTCCCCAGCTCGTCCCCCTCCCCCAGCCCATTCCCCCTCCCTCAGCCCGTTCCCCTCCCCCAGCCTGCTCCCCACCCCCCGTTAGTGCCCACACCCTCCCCATATGACGGTGTAACACGCCCCACCACCGCCCCCCCCCCGCCCACCCTCGATTTTCGTTTAGGCAGAGTGTTCAAAAGATCAGAGAGAAAACCCGCTTGTTCTGCGCCAGGATCCCCATTGGGACATTTTTGGGCAAAGATTTCACACGATGTCTGGAATTTCACTCTCCCACTCGCCACGGGAATCGTAGAGGACTCTGGGAATGTCTGTTCACCTCAGGCGGGAATTTCCAATTTCAGGACGAGCCAGGCCGCAAAGTCCCCACCGACAGGAACAGAGTTCTCTGTTGGCGTCAGGCGGGGCTTTATAATCTCGCTCGGGCCAGGCTCCTAAAAGCCCGTCCGAGGCCAACAGAGGATTTAGTTCTGCCAGCCTGGCTTGCCCCGATACCGGGGCGAGATGGTTAAAATCCCCGCCTGTATGTCTGTGTTTATGTGAGTGTGTCGCTTGTGTGAGAATGTCCCTGTTCCATTCACTGAGAGTCTTCCAGGGATTTGACCAGCACTCTCTTGGCATCCTCTGCCATCTCCTCCACAATTGCCTTCAATAAACTGTGAGTGACGATGTAGGAGAGCCCGCCGGCTGCTACGTTTCCAAAAAAAGGCACGAATTTCAGGACATTGCTCATCACAATCTTCTCCCCGGCATTCTTTGCCAGTGCCTTCAGAATAAGGCTCGCTGTCACTTCCACCCCGAACATAGACTTCACAGCTGATCTCAGCTCCTTTTCTTCCTTCTGCATCTTTCTCGCCAGTCTTCTGATGGAAGCTTCATCCAGGCCGAAGTCTGTGCGGTAGGAGGAGATCTTGGTAACTAACATTGGGATGTCAGAAATAACAGAAAGTCCTGGGATTGGCACAGCAGCTGCAGCAGCCGAAATGAAGGCCACTTTCCAAATTTCATCCAGCATGAGAGCTTTCTTCCTTTCTATGACCCGTGATGTGGTGTTGGGGAGAGCTAGCATGACGACACGTCTCTTCAGGGCCAGAAGATCACCGAGCAGCATCTCCTGCAGCTTCCCAAAATCGAATCGATCTGGCTCCCAACTGGAAACGAGGAAGACCTGTGGCGATTCTATCCCGCCCTTCCTCAGATCCTCCATGCAGGAGTTCCGGAGTTTCTCCAGTGTATGGCCCTCATTATACAGCAACTTCTCACGCCGTTTGGCCGCACCCAGGTCCTGATCTATTTTGTTTCGGACATAATAAAAATTCTTCTTCTTCTCCAGAATTTTCTTGGCCAAAAACAAATCATTCTCTTTAAAGCGACTAGCACTCACAATGATGAAGAAATCGTATCGATCAAATTTCACGCGCTCCAAATAACGAGCAGCTTGAAACTTTGGAGTACCCACCCCAGGGAGATCCCACAAACTGACCTGGCGATTGTTTGGAAATTCATACTTTTTGGGTTCCGTTATTGCTTCCATTTCACCTGTTGCAGCTGCACCGATATCATCATCATCAATTCCTCGTAAAGCATTGATCAAGGAAGATTTCCCAGAACCAGACTCTCCGATTATTGCAATGTCCACCGTGACATTCTCAACCCTTTGCAAACGAGTCTGTAATTCCTCGGCAACTGCCTCCAGTCCTCCAATCTGGAACAACTGTTCCAGTTTGCTATCGGCTGTTGCACTGGCCATCGTAATCCTATAAGAGAAGGGACAACGGGAAAAATGGACATGCTTCAAGTTGTAACCTGCGTTATGTACAGTGCATTAGATACACTGTCGTTTCCCCCTCTGGGACCAGGTCCCACAGTGCGTTAGATACACTGTCCTTTCCCCCACACTGGGACCGGGTCCCACAGTGCGTTAGATACACTGTCCTTTCCCCCTCTGGGACCAGGTGTCACAGTGCGTTAGATACACTGTCCTTTCCTCCCCTCTGGGACCGGGTGTTGCAGTGTGTTAGATACACTGTCCTTTCCCCCTCTGGGACTGGGTGTCACAGTGCATTAGATACACTGTCCTTTCCCCACTCTGGGACCGGGTGTCACAGTGCATTAGATGCACTGTCCTTTCCCACCCTCTGCGGCCAGGTGTCACAGTGCATTAGATATACTGTCCTTTCCCCCTCTGGGACCGGGTGTCACAGTGCGTTAGATACACTGTCCTTTCCCCCCTCTGGGACCGGGTGTCACAGTGCGTTAGATACACTGTCCTTTCCCCCACTCTGGGACCGGGTGTCACAGTGCGTTAGATACACTGTCCTTTCCCCCACTCTGGGACCGGGTGTCACAGTGCGTTAGATACACTGTCCTTTCCCCCACTCTGGGACCGGGTGTCACAGTGCATTTGATACACTGTCCTTTCCCTCACTCTGGGACCGGGTGTCACAGTGCGTTAGATACACTGTCCTTTCCCCCTCTGGGACCGGGTGTCACAGTGCGTTAGATACACTGTCCTTTCCCCCTCTGGGACCGGGTGTCACAGTGTGTTAGATACACTGTCCTTTCCCCCTCTGGGACCGGGTGTCACAGTGCGTTAGACACACTGTCCTTTTCCCCCTCTGGGACTGGGTGTCACAGAGTATTAGATACGCATAAAATATTTGTTAATATTTTCTGTCTGTATAAACATATTTTCAATAAATTTATTTTGCAATTCTGTCTCTGGAGTTTTACTCTTAGTAAAGCTCCCTCTACACTGCTCTGTATCTAACCCCGTGCTGTACCTGTCCTGGGAGTGTTTGATGGGGGGACAGTGTAGAGGGAGCTTTACTCTGTATCTAACCCCGTGCTGTACCTGTGCTGGGAGTGTTTGATGGGGGAACAGTGTAGAGGGATCTTTACTCTGTATCTAACCCCGTGCTGTACCTGTCCTGGGAGTGTTTGATGGGGGACGGTGTAGAGGGAGCTTTACTCTGTATCTAACCCCGTGCTGTCCCTGTCCTGGGAGTGTTTGATGGGGGAACAGTGTAGAGGGAGCTTTACTCTGTATCTAACCCCGTGCTGTACCTGTCCTGGGAGTGTTTGATGGATGACAGTATAGAAGCGATTTTAGTCTCCATCCAGTGCTGTGCTGTCCCATCAGGATATGACGCTCAACTCATCGATTGACAGTTCTGACGCGCCGCAACGAAAAACTGCACCAACCTCCTCAGAAGACAAACACGGGACACGGTGGACAGAGTACCCTTCATCATCCAGTACTTCCCCGGAGCGGAGAAGTACGACATCTTCTCCGAAGTCTTCAACATGTCATTGATGAAAACGAACATCTCGCCGAGGCCATCCCGACACCCCCACTTCTTGCCTTCAAACAACCGCACAAACTCAAACAGACAACTGTCCACAGCAAACTACCCAGCCTTCAGGACAGTGACCACAACACCACACAACCCTTCCACAGCAACCTCTGCAAGACATGCCGGATCATCGACGTGGATACCATCATCTCACATGAGAATACCATCCACCAGGTACATGGTATATACTTGCAACTCGGCCAACATTGTCCACCTGATACGCCGCAGGAACGTAGTCCCGAGGCATGGTACATTGGGGAGACCATGCAGACGCTACGACAATGGACGAATGAACACCGCTCAACAATCACCAGGCAGGAGTGTTCCCTTCCTGTTGGCGAACACTTCAGCGGTCATGGGTATTCGGCCTCTGATCTTCGGGTAAACATTCTCCAAGGCGGCCTTCACGACACATGACAGCGCAGAGTCGCTGAGCAGAGACTGAGAGCCAAGTTCCGCACACAGGAGGACGGCCTCAATCAAGATCTTGGGTTCATGTCGCACTATCTGTAACCCCCACGATTTGCCTGGACTTGCAAAATCTCACAAACTGTCCTGTCCGGCGAAAATACACATCTCTTTAACCTGTGCTTGTCTTCTCTGCACTCACATTGTCTGTACCTTTAAGACTTGATTACCTGTAAAGACTTGCAATCCAATCATTATTTTGTAAATTGAGTTTGTGGCTTTGTGTGCCCTGTTTGTGAACAGAACCCCCACCCACCTGATGAAGGGACAGCAAGTGCTCTGAGTGCTGATAGCTTTTGCTACAAAATAAACCTGTTGGACTTTAATCTGGCATTGTGAAACATCTTACTGTGTTTACCCAAGTCCAACGCCAGCATCTCCACGTCATGACTACCATCGACACCACAAACTGCCAGTTCCAAGTGGAGAGGATCTCCAAGAAGATCATGCATATCGACACAGACATCAAGTTTCTGCAAAGGTGCAAGAAAGTAGGCAAGATACGGAAAGGACTACAGATCACAAACCCACTCAGGTCAACCTGTAACACAGACTACGCTGAGAGACTTTGCCATCGCAACTCTCTCTCTCTCACTCTTCAACCACCTCATACACCAGCTCTGTAGCAAACGCCGCATCCTGGAAACCAAGATAGAGTCCATATTCTCAACTTACGCTCAGGTTGCAGGCCAGCTGCGAAACTCTGCCAGGCAGATGAGACAAAGGAACTGCACCATCTACATGCACACCAAGAACAGGAGACTTGAGAAGCTCGGCATCACCACCACAAACAATGAAGCCTTCCCTTTACCACCGCAGGAAAACAGTACCACCGCAGGGAAGTCCATTGTCAACTTGTCGGACTACACACTTCAACCAGTTGAAGCTGAAGTTCTGAGCCGAGGGTTCAATTTCTGTCCCAGCACCAAAATGGACCCCATCAGTCTTGCGGCAGACACAGAGGAATTCATCAGGCGAATGAGGCTGCGGGAGTTCTTCCACAAACCTCAAGAGGCCAATAGCGAACACAATGAGACAGCCAATGAACTGGAACAGCCGACAGAGAGATCCACAGTGCAGCAACCAAAGAGGAAAGAGTCCAATTGGACTCCTCCGGAAGGCCACTGCCCTCGACTGGACTTGCATGCCCAAGCCATCAGGAGGTGCGTCAACACCAGATTCATCAACCACACTCACACAACAGTCCCAAACATCACCCAAGCACAACACAATGCCATCCACACTCTCAAGACCAACCGCAACATGGTCACCAAACCAGCAGACAAAGGAGGGGCCATCATCATCCTGAACAGAACGGATTACTGCAAAGAAGTGTACCGACAACTGAACAATAAGGAGCACTACAGACAGTTACCCGCAGGTCTGACCAAAGAACACACCCGTCAACTTAACACCCTGATCAAGACTTTGATCCAGACCTTCAGAGCACCCTCCGTGCTCTCATCCCACATATTCCCGGTGTTGGAGATCCCTACTGCCTCCCAAAGATACACAAGGCAAACACACCCCGCCGTCCCATCGTATCGGGCAATAGGACCCGGCTATGTCGAGGGCATCCTGAAACCCATTGTACAAAGAACCCCCTGATTTTGTCGCGACACTACGGACCTCCTACAGAAACTCAGCACACGTGGAGCAGTTGAACCAGGGACAATCCTCGTCACAATGGATGTCTCAGCACTCTACACCAACATCCCCCACGACGATGGCATTGCTGCAACTGCCTCAGTACTCAATGCCAACAACTGCCAGTTTCCAACTGCAATTTTACAACTCATCCACTTCATCCTGGACCACAATATCTTCACCTTCAACAACCCGTTCTTCATCCAGACACACAGAACAGCCATGGGGACTAAATTCACTCCTCAATAGGCCAACACCTTCACGCACAGGTTCGAACAAGACATCTTCACCACACAGGACCTTCAACCGATGCTATACACTAGATACATCAATGACATTTTCTTCCTTTGGCCTCGTGGTGAACAATCACTGAAACAACTACATGATGACATCAACAAGTTCCATCCCACCATCAGACTCACCATGGACTATTCTCCAGAATCGGTTACATTCTTGGACACACGCATCTCCATTAAGGACGGTCACCTCAGCACCTCACTGTACCGCAAGCCCATGGATAACCTCACGATGCTCCACTTCTCCAGATTCCACCCTAAACACGTTAAAGAAGCCATCCCCTATGGACAAGCCCTCTGTATACAAAGGATCTGCTCAGATGAGCAGGATAATGACAGACACCCCCAGACACTGAAAGATGCCCTCATAAGAACAGGATACGGTGCTCAACTCATCGATCGACAGTTCCGATGCGCCACAGCGAAAAACTGCACCGACCTCCTCAGAAGACAAACACTGGACAGAGTACCCTTCGTCATCCAGTACTTCCCCGGAGCGGAGAAGCTACGACATCTTCTCTGGAGCCTTCAACATATCATTGATGAAGACGAGCTATCTCACCAGGGCCATCCCCACACCCCTACTTTTTGCCTTCAAACAACTGCACAACCTCAAACAGACCATTGTTCGCAGCAAACTACCCAGCCTTCAGCAGAACAATGACCACAACACCACAGCAACCTCTGCAAGACATGCCAGATCATCGACAGGGATGATATCATCTCACTTGAGAACACCATCCCAGGTACACAGGTACATACTCTTGTGACTCAGCCAACGTTGTCTACCTGATACGCTGCAGGAAAGGATGTCCTGAAGCATGGTACATTGGGGAGACCATGCAGATGCTACGACAACAGATGAATGAACACCGCTCGACAATCACCAGGCAAGACTGTTCCCTTCCTGTTGGTGAACGCTTCAACGGGTCACGGGCATTTGGCCTCTGATTTTCCGGTAAATGTTCTCCAAGGTGGCCTTCACGACACACGACAGCGCAGGGTTGCTGAGCAGAGACTGATAGCTAAGTTCCGCACACATGAGGGCAGTCTCACCCAGGATCTTGGGTTCATCTTGCACTATCTGTAACACCCATGACTTGTCTGGACTTGCAAAATCTCACTAACTGTCCTGTCTGGAGCCAATACACATCTCTTTAAGCTGTGCTTAACCCTCTCTCCACTCACATTGTCTGTACCTTTAAGGACTTGATTACCTGTAAAGGCTCACAGTCCAACCATTATTTTGTAAATTGGGTTTGTGTCTTTATATGCCATGTTTGTGAACAGAACTCCCACTCACCTGATGAAGGGGAAGCAAAGCACTCCAACAGCTAGTGGCTTTGCAACCAAATAAACCTGTTGGACTTTAACCTGGTGTTGTGAAACTTACTGTGTTTACCCCAGTCTAACGCTGGCATCTGCACATCAGTGTTTGATGGGGACAGGGAAGAGGAAGCTTGACTCTATACCTAAACCAGGGCTGACCTTGTCCTGGGAGTGTTTGATGGGGACAATGCAAAGAGAGCTTTACTCTGTATCTAACCTCGTGCTGTACCTGTCCTGGGAGTGTTTGATGGGGGACAGTGTAGAGGGAGCTTTACTCTGTATCAAACCTGTGCTGTACCTGTCCTGGGAGTGTTTGATGGGGGGAGACAGTGTAGAGGAAGCTTTACTCTGTATCTAACCCCGTGCTGTCCCTGTCCTGGGAGTGTTTGATGGGGGGACAGTGTAGAGGGAGCTTTACTCTGTATCTAACCCCGTGCTGTACCTGTCCTGGGAGTGTTTGATGGGGGGACAGTGTAGAGGGAGCTTTACTCTGTATCTAACCCCGTGCTGTACCTGTGCCTGGGAGTGTTTGATGGGGGAACAGTGTAGAGGGAGCTTTACTCTGTATCTAACCCCGTGCTGTACCTGTCCTGGGAGTGTTTGATGGGGGGACAGTGTAGAGGGAGCTTTACTCTGTATCTAACCCCGTTCTGTACCTGTCCTGGGAGTGTTTGATGGGGGGACAGTGTAGAGGGAGCTTTACTCTGTATCTAACCCCGTGCTGTACCTGTCTGGGAGTGTTTGATGGGGACAGTGTAGAGGGAGCTTTACTCTGTATCTAACCCCGTGCTGGACCTGTCCTGGGAGTGTTTGATGGGGGGACAGTGTAGAGGGAGCTTTACTCTGTATCTAACCCCATGCTGTACCTAACCCCATGCTGTACCCTGTCCTGGGAGTGTTTGATGGGACAGTGTAGAGGGAGCTTTACTCTGTATCTACCCCATGCTGTCCCTGTCCTGGGAGTGTTTGATGGGGGGACAGTGTAGAGGGAGTTTTTCTCCCTATCTTACCCATGACGGTGTAATTTTTTTCTTGCAGTCCGGATGAAACATGAATTCTCGTTCGGAAAGGGAGCCACCTGGTTCTGATGGTGATCGCTAGACACTCACATCCGCTTGACCAATACCATTGGACACACAACGGTGCTGAGGTGAAGAGCACAGGCCGCCATTTGGTGACTGGGAACACTCTGCAGATCCACGGTGTGACGGATGCAGATCGGGGCACTCACGACTCTCTGGAAAATCATGTAACCTATGAGTTGGAGACCAGAGGTAATGGTTTCTGTCTTCTGCAGGTTTGGGATCTGTTCAGTGAGACATCTAGGTCTCACTTTGAGATGCACCGGAGACATAGAATTGCTTAGTCTTGGCTCTTTCTCTCTCTCTCTTACTCTCTCTGCCTCCTCTCTCCCTCTGCCTGTCTCTCTCTCTCTATGTCCCTCTCTCTCTCTGTCACTCCCTCTCTCTCTCTGTATCTCTGTCTCTCTCATTCTCTCTCTCTGTCTCTCTCTCTCTCTTATATCTCTCCATGTCCGTCTCTCTGTCTCTCTTTATGTCTCTCTGTCTCTCTCCTCTCCCTCTGTCTGTCTGTCTGTCTCTCTCTCTACCTCTCTGTCTGTCTCTTTGTCTGTTCTTTCTGTCTCTGTGTCTCTCGGTCTCTCTCTGTCTCTCTGTCTGTCTCTATCTCTCTCTGCCTCTGGGCAGCACAGTGGTAAGAAGTCTGACAACACCAGGTTAAAGTCCAAACAATTATTTGATAGTAAACTCACAAGCTTTCAGGGTTTCTCCCTTCATCAGGTGAATGGAGAGTTCTGGCCTCAGACACAGCATATAAAGTACAGACAGTTTACAGATTACTGATTTCTATGTGGGGCTTTCAACTAACCTGCTGTTCAAGTCTTAAAGATGCTGACAATGTGAGTGGAAAGAACATTAAGCACAGGTTAAAGAGATGTGTATTGTCTCCAGACAGGACAGTAAGTGAGGTTTTGCAAACCCAGACAAGTCATGGGGGTTACAGAATAGTGCGACATGAACCCAAGGTCCTGGTTGAGGCCGTCCTCATGTGTGTGAAACTTCGTTCTCAGTCTCTGCTCAGCAACTCTGCGCTGTCATGCGTCGTGAAGGCCGCCTTGGAGAATGTTTACCCGAAGTTCAGAGGCCGAATGCCCGTGACCACTGAAGTGTTCACCAACAGGAAGGGAACAGCCTTGCCTGGTGATTGTCGAGCAGTATTCATTCATCCACTGGCGTAGCGGCTGCATTGTCTCCCCAATGTACCATGCCTTGGGACATCCTTTCACTGCAGGATCCTTCCCAACAGTGTGGCGCTCCCTCGCCGCCGACCCTCCCGCAGTGCGGCGCCCCCTTGGCGCCGACCCTCCCGCGGTGTGGCGCCCCTCAGCCCTTTTGTCACCCTTGATCTCAAACCCACGTACTTGAGTCTGGAGTGTGAATGAGTGGGAGGTTTGATTTGAGTCCTAGCCTCAATCGTTTCCTTTCCCCTTACCTTGATTCTCCCTCGAGGTAAATTGTGAAGGAATTACATTTGCTTATGGTAACCTTTCGCATCTTCATTGTGATATTATCGAGGTGGCGAATACCTTTTTGAAATCGAGTTAAGATACGTGGGCCATACCTTTTAGGCAACCGAAGGTAGCCAACAATCAATATATTATTTGGAAGCCTGAACTGCCTTGGAATTAACTGATCATCCCGTACCAGTCCTGGGA